>NW_019384806.1:0-375 GCF_000671375.1 Centruroides sculpturatus
TCCCTCGCAACCCCTCGTAATTTATTATCTTAACAGTTCTGAAATGTAACACGCCTAACCCCACCTAGATGTGCTGGAGTAAAATAAATATACACAAATATAAATAAAATAAATATATAGTGCGGGCACACCGCCATCTTTCTTTTACCAATGTTCCTAAATGCCTACAAACAGCAGCGCATTCCCGTTGCAGAGCGACCGCTATTAACAAACGCCCCCAAAAACTTTTACCAGTTGATGATGCTCATGCTGAGATCATCATATAAAATGAATAATCCTCTGATAAAATATTTACTTAAATAATAAATAAGTATTTTACCTATGAAAAAATGAATAATAAATTCCATTTAAATAAGGCTATTAAACATCTTGTTA
>NW_019384806.1:2268-58557 GCF_000671375.1 Centruroides sculpturatus
ATTAGACTGAATTCTTAAGTCAAATATTTATTCGATTTGATATTTTTATTCTAAATTTATTTACAAACGAAATTAATTATTATAAAATGGATTTATAACCTTGTTATTTAAAAAATGTGATAATTTACTTAATTTTAAATTTACCTTTCATCTTTCATTCCTAAGTATTGTTTTATTGTTATTTTATTTCTTTTAATATAAATATATTGGAGTTAAAAGGTACTACATGAACAATGAATGCAAGTTTGACAAGAGAAATAACTTTTGTAATTGATAACGTTAAATGAAACTCAAAATAAATAATATTTGTTAAAATATTAAGCTTGAGCCTGACTAGAGCGGGTTTCATAGCGTTATGAGCAAATAGATTTTAGCCCTTCTAAAAAAAATAAACATTTTTTTTTTATTTTCAAATGTTTTTTCAGAAGTGTTGAAATTTTGAGTGTTGAAATTTTTTCAAAAATTTTTCCCGCGCGAAAAAATCAAATTGCAATTTTAATTTATTTTTAATGATGCTTAATTGTTTTTTATAGGATTTTTTATCAAATTTTATTCATCGTTCTAAAGTTCTTGTGCACAGATTTTACTTTGGTAAAGTTATTTAAAGCTACTTTCTGATATCAAAAACGACCTTCAATCGTTTTTTAATTTTTTAAATTAAAATATTTTATTATATATACGTTTAATTACATCGGGGAATCGCAAATCGCAATAAAAAACGTAATTATTGAAAAATATATAAAAATATTCTGCCAGCTAATATTCACCCTACTTTAATCCCTTTTCCTCTTGTAAATTTTATGAGAATGCTCTGCTAAAGAGGATACTAGCTGTTCTCAAGGTCATTTAGCTGTAAACACAATTACTCATTGGTGTCAAATTTCACGGAAAGGCAACACAATGGAGAACAAACTTTGGAGCTTTCTCTTTCAAATTAACCCATTTCTTTTGTTATTTTTTCAGTTTTAAGTATTTTTTATGTTTAGTTAAAGAGTTTTAAAATAAAATGTAGGAATAAAAGAATTAAAAGTGGTGATAATAATATGAAACTATAGTTGAACACTTTCCACGAATTTTAATGAATTTAATTTAATGTCGAGTAAATTTTATTTGTATAAATTTATTTCAATTAATTTGACGTTATAATAGTTTTAAACAATGGCGTAGCGTAGTGCAGCCCCTGCTAAAAAGTGCAGCCCCTGCCGCTCTGGCAGGGGCTNTAATTTTACCCGGCGATACCATGCGAAACCTGTTGACTTTTTTCCCCCTTGTACGATTGATTCCTACTCATATACACTTCCAATGTCCAATAGGGCTAAGTCATCTGGTTACTTTAACCCAAATCTCCCTAGTCGCTAACTGTAACTGATTATGAACTGGCATAGACTGCACATTATTCTTCGCATCACAAAATGACATACGCATGCATCAGGAACTTCTATTGGATAAAACCTCACCTACCGTCAGGGTCAGTGATTTTAGAAAGGTGTCAACCCTAGCACGGAATTTTTCATTACTTATTCTGTGAGTAAACTGAATTTCAGTCTTTTAAATTGAGATACCTAAATAAGGAGACGGCGAAATTTTCCTTTCCCAGGTCAGCTGACACCCATGCTACACCACTGGTTTAAAAACACTGATAATGAATAAAAACTATTTTATTCTATTCATTTTTTTTATAGTTTTTGAATTTATAACATTAAGATTTTATGAAAATCATTTAAAAAATCTTAAATGTTTTAATGTGTTGTTACAAATCATATTTAACTTTCGATGCAAACTAGAAATTTACGTTAATTTATTTTTAAAAAAAATTTTGTTTTCCTATAGTACTTGATTTATTATTCTAATTATTACAATAATAAATTAAATGCAGCAGATGTTCTTAAAACCAAGACAAAAACAAAAAGTGTTCACACAGACAATTTATTTTATTTTATAATTTTATTCATTTTTTTATTTTTGAACATTAAAATTATTATCGAATATGATAAATTATTGAACAAATATATAACAAAATAATGATAAAATAAAAATAATATAAATTAGAAGATATGAAATAAAATACATATAAATAAAAAAAAATTGAAATACATGATTTTTTCTACTTGTAAAACTTTGTTAACATTCTTAATAACATTTTAAAATGTATAATATATAAATTAAAATAAAGAAAAAATAACTAAAATACATAACAATTTTTTTTACTTTTAAAATTTTTTAAACTTTTTTTTTAACATTTTAAAATATGAAATATATAAAAAAAAAGAAATTAAAGAAATATACAATGAAAAATA
The DNA here is from genome assembly GCF_000671375.1 of Centruroides sculpturatus. Taxonomy (NCBI): domain Eukaryota; kingdom Metazoa; phylum Arthropoda; class Arachnida; order Scorpiones; family Buthidae; genus Centruroides; species Centruroides sculpturatus. The sequence continues at coordinate 4,566 of NW_019384806.1, forward strand.
ACTAAAATACATAAGGATTTTTTTTCTTTTAAAATTTTTTAAACTTTTTTTTAACATTTTAAAATATGAAATATATAAACAAAGAAAAATGAAAGAAATATACAATTAAATAACTAAAATACATAAGGATTTTTTTTTCTTTTAAAATTTTTTAAACTTTTTTTTAACATTTTAAAATATGAAATATATAAACAAAGAAAAATGAATGAAATATACAATGAAAAATAACTAAAATACATAAGGATTTTTTTTCTTTTAAAATTTTTTAAACTTTTTTTTAACATTTTAAAATATGAAATATATAAACAAAGAAAAATGAAAGAAATATACAATTAAATAACTAAAATACATAAGGATTTTTTTTCTTTTAAAATTTTTTAAACTTTTTTTTAACATTTTAAAATATGAAATATATAAACAAGAAAAAATGAAAGAAATATAAAATAAAAAATAACTAATATACATAAGGATTTTTTTTACTTTTAAACTTTTTTTTAACATTTTAAAATATAAAATATAGAAACAAGAAAAAATCGAAGAAATATAAATTAAAAAAATAACTAAAATACATAAGGATTTTTTTTTCTTTTAAAATTTTTTAAACTTTTCTTTAACATTTTAAAATATGAAATATATAAACAACGAACAAATATAAAATAAACAATGAAAAATATAAAATAAACAATGAAAAAATATAAAATAAACAATGAAAAAATATATAATAAACAATGAAGAAATATAAAACAAAACAATGAATATTACAATGACTATAATTGAATCCAAATTCAAATAAATAAAAAATAATTAAAATACTACATGATTTTTTCGTTATTTATAAAAATTTCTGCTTGCAATTTCATTGTATATTTTAAAACATGCAACAAGTAAACAAGAATGAAATACAAGTTAAAAATAATCAACTTAAAAAACACCCAAAGAAATTCAAACCAATAAAATAAATTAAAAGTAAACATGATTCTCTTGCTACTTATAAAAATTTCTCATTACAATTTCATTGGAGATTTTAGAACATGGAACAAATAAACAACAAGTAAATACAAAATAAAAGAAATGCAAATTAAAAGAAATACAATTAAATTCAAATGAATAAAACAGAATCTTCGGTCATGTATAGTGTCATCAATCTGTTTGTTTTTTCAAGATTCATTTTTAATATGTCGCATATCGGGATCAGAATGTTATTGTACAAATTTATGTCTGAAAAGTTCTTGCTTTCATTTGCCAGATCAGGTCTTATGGGTACATATTTTATCGTAGGAGTTAATCTAATAGTCATTTTTAGTCGTAGAAGTCTAATAGTCTAAACCAGGTCTTTTCATTATTATATTTCAATCTTAATTGAAATCTTGNTTTCCCAAAATTTTCCATGAAATAAACAAATTATCGCTTAAATGTATCTTAATTAATTAATTAAGTTATGGCAACGCAACACTTAGACGATCTGCCTAGAGAAAATGCCTTCTGATTCAGGATTAAAGTTTCGATACCTTCTCACATTAACGTTATTACTATTTTGTGGACGTGTAGGGCCTTCTCTAATTCAAATTCAATGCTATGTGCAGAACTCTTTACTGTATGTAATTCTTATTTGAGATTTTCAGTTTAATGCCGATCTCAGGGGTGGACAGTGGCGCTTTATCGAACTTTGAATATATATAGAAAATGCATATGTCGCTTAACGATGTACTCAATAACATCACGACAGAGGTCCATAGTTATTAATGAAACCGAAAAACACGTAGACGCTTGTTCCTTTTCTACGTGTAGATAATTACAGATAGATATATAAATAATTATCATCATTGTGTTTCATATATGGAGTGACCATACATTCGTTACCTAAACAAGGAGAGTTTTGAATAATAAGAGGAAAATGTGTCTAATAATGACTATTTTATAAATCTAGAAACGAGTTGCTTAACTTACTTGGTAATATTTGGTGGCTCCATCCGCTATAATATTTTACTTAGACTTTTAATATTTCTAACTTTAATAAATTAATGAAAACGCATGATTTTGAGGGTAAAGTTAAGTTTTATAAAAGGTTTTCAAATGCTAACAAAGAGTAAAATCGTCGTTAGCTCTGACCCTGCTTGAGATAAAAGAAGTCACACCTTTTATCTTTTCACCCCTCGACCTATCACTACCAAAATTTGATACCATCGATCCTTCTAATACACAAAGCTAAAAAAATTCTAAAATTTTCACCAAAAAGCACAGGAGTTATTACGATTGAAAGAAGATTAACAATACATCCACACACATCCATCTATACATACATAAAAATACGTATAATATATAAATTAACGTAAGTGATTTGAGATGTATCTGAAATCACTTACGGTGTAGTAAGGAATGGTCCATATGACCATATTTTACTATATTGTACTTTAATATGAATCAACTATATTGTCAGAGAACATCCCCGTCCTTTAGCGGCTAATTCCGTACTATATTATAAGACTGTATAACTGTATTTTACTTTTGTCCACCTTGGTATTTTTTGTGTACTAGGATTTCGTATAATAAAAAAAAAACACAATTTCGAATTAAAGTATATTTACTGTCTGTACTGTAATGTACATAAAAGAATTTATATGTCACTACGATCGAGTATTTCGGGTCAACGTTCCTCCTTAGCAGATATTATTATTTTTATAGTTTAATATACCCATATAATATTTTTAACATTTTCGGAATAGATTTTTGAAATGACATTTTTAAAATTTTTTCAGCAAAACTTTTCCAAAATATTTTCTTGTTTATTACAACACAGTTTCATTCAGTTAAACATCACTTATTCGTTAAACGGATTACCAATTCTTCACCCCACTGAGTAATTATCCAGCTCACACCATCTCACTCTGCAGCTGTTACGAACATATTAAAATACAAGCATAAAAAGGTAATGTCTGCTGAGAAGAAACGTTGGCCCGAAATACTCGATTGTAGTATAATAGCATATAAGATTACGTTTCAGTAAATATATTTTAATTGAAAATAATGTGTTTCATTTTCTTCATTATAACAAGTCCAAAGTGGACTTCCACTTTAAACTTGTTATAATGACACAAAAATGTTTAAAGTGGTTAAATGTATAATATAAATAATGAAAAAGAAGAAGCACGTGTCAACATATTTTATAACTATATTTAATATAAACAGTAATATAACTTACCTGTTAAAGCGATCGCACGAAATCTCGTATAATGGCCGAATCTTTTCTATTGCTTGCTTATACGCAGGATTAATCTGGTTTTTCAAGATGGACATTCCAAATTTAATCTGTGCGGGTTTATCCTGCTCCAATAGGCCTTTTTTCTTGTCCCGATATTTAAAATGATCCAAATTTTTTGGACTTACAAATCCCGCACGTCCATCTGATCTTGCCCTGAAAATGGAAAGAGAAAATTCATATAACACAATAAATGTTAAATACCGAAACCTTTATTCTGATTTTAAAATCGAATATACAAAAATTCGCCAATGAGTACTTATGTAAACTTTTAGAAAAATTATTACACTCTAAAGAAACTTTTCATTTAATGTCTAACAAAAGTTCTAATCAAACTGTAAGCTAAAAACATCGTTTACGGGAGTCCTGAAATTTCATTAATTTGAGTGGGGGAAAGAATTTTTTACAAATTAACCTTATATCTTTATCAATCATCTTATTATAAAACAAGATATGATAAAATTTAACAACTTATAAATTATATCTATTAACTACTGATTTATTTAGATTTGACAATAGATCAATAAATTCGTCTATTACGTGTAGTGAATCGAAAAGGCTACAGATGAAAAATAAGTCTATTAAATTAGGTTCATAAAGTTAAAAACGTATTTTGTTTCCTTTTTCTAAGTAACAGTAAATGTAAAAAGCCCAAAGATGTATGTACTTAGCACAAGACCTTAAACTCTGAGCAGTTAAACTCACATGCAAATTCAACCTTTTAATTTCAACACCAAAATGATTACAGGATACAGCATAACATAAAAATGTTTGCTTAAAAACTACATTCAGAAATATAGAAGAGTCAGAATCTTAAAATCAATTTATATTAGTTATCATTTACACAGAGCAATTTCATTTTAAAGTCATTAATTTTTCGAATGAATTTCTTATTTGCATAAATAACAATAAAATGTGAAAAATCTCTTACTGCAAAGGTTCAGGCAAGGGATGATAATTGAAAGAATCAAATAACATCTTTAAATCACTTGAAAATCGCACTCTTGACAATAGAAGAGCCAAACAATGAAAGATCAATTGTTGAGTTTCTTTGTTACGCGTTAATTGAAGAAGAGAGAAATTTTAATGACTAATTTGTAATTTTATTTTCTATTTTTAATTTTTGAATTAGTCTCTGTGTAATAATGAATAAACGGTAATGGTCATGGCAGTAAAGATCTTGGCCCATATCACAGGAAAAGTTAGAATCGAATCCGGGCGAGCAACTCTCCAAAAAATTTTCGTGAAAGATCCATCTTAGATACGTTGAACCCAGTTTCTCATCTTGTAGGTTGAAACATACCTACCATTATGGGCATGGTTCAACCCACAATGAACAGGATTGATAGTATTTTAGAGTTGCCTACCTGTGTCTGAGTGGAAAAACTACTGAATTTTTGTAGCTTTTCGTCAGCTTGCGCCTCGCCGACAGGCTGACAACCTAAAACTATTCGAGTTTACTTCACGTTTGTAACACCTAAATAAGAATCAGTTTTTATTTAAACTTTTTTCGAGAGGCACTCCTCTTCAGTGTTGTGTTGACATATACAACTAATGTAAAGTTTTTTAATCTTCATATGGCATAGAAAGTAATATCATTAATGTCAATAACTATATTTGAACCGCCATCTGTGCAATAGAATTACACTATGCAGTATTGCTGTTGATGGCAGTTTATTAATATATTATTGTACAATAAATGATTAAAATTACCGCAATAGTTAAAATATATTAAGGCAAATAAGAATTTTAAAGATTTTAGTCGCTTTGTATGTTTTTTCATTCACTAATCGTCTAAATATAAAAAATTACTTGTCCTTGCTGACTGACTGGGTCACTGCTTCATCATCGTTCAAAGCAAACCGCTGTAACTAAAAAGGTGAAATTTGGTACTGAGTTAGATTACGTCATGAAAACGCACACTAAGAAGGTATTTTTTGGAATTCTTTTGCGGTGGGGAGAGGGAAAGCATTAAGGCTTAAGCTAAAGAGCGGCTTCTACTGTACTATTTTAGATGCGATTTTTTGTTTTCTACTACGTTTAGTTTTCATTGAGTACTTAGGTGTATTAAATTGATAACATTTCAGACATTGTTATAAATATTTTTATGTTTCGATTTTTTAATCAAATGTTCGAACTGTTTTAAATTCGAATTTGTTCTTGCATATTGGTTCGATTATAGTTTAAAATTATCTAAGACTTTTCCGCTGTAAGATTTGTTTTCCAGAGGAAGATTCAATCTTAGTTTTCTCCTCCCCTACTCCAGCTACGGTCTTTATCCCACACAAACCAACTTATTACCAATAGCACGCTCACAGGAAGGGCAAATAAGCCTTGTTCCCACCAAAGAAAAAATGGAAAACAAACAGTAGAAAATTTTCCGAAGATAGAAATTGCATTGAATTCTGATTAATAAATTTTTTATTTGTTACACTTGGCTCTTCCAAGACAAAATCCTGAGTGCTCCACTCAATAAAAAGGCCTATTTTTTACTTATCGAACGTTCAGAAATCCCGGAATAAAGCTGGCTGGACGGTGGGGAATGCAGCGTAACATATCTGGGTTGATTTTTTTTCGAAAAAACTTAAATCATCTCTGACTTGAACCTTGGCCCGGTAGAATAAACTGAGAGCCTACACTTTAGGATAGTATTCGTAGTAATGTTAAAGAGTGACGTCGCTATTAGTGAGTAACAACATGGCGGACTTTCTATAACGGAAGGCGCCACGGAAGACAGAAAATACGGCTATAACTCGGTAATCTGTTATGCACTTTTAACGAAACTTGTTTTATTTTACTTTTATTTTTACTTGTTGTGTATAATTCTTACCTAAAACAAATAATAATAAATAATTTTAAAACGCGAAAATGACATTAATTTGCTTCGCACCGAATTTCCATTTAAATATGTGCTAGATTATTTCCGTTTCCCCGTCTAAGTATAGAATGTGGCTGAGGCTAAATAAACAGTTTGGAAAAGACATGGCAGCAGCTGTACGTATAACCAGAGTCGATAGAAATACTGGTCCAGCTGCTGCCAAAAGCTCCAATGCTACGATACTGGCGTAATAAATATTGGACGTAGCTATTTACACATACAGTATGTATACGCCCCTTACTATTTATGCATACAGTATGTATACTAAATTGGCTATTTATACATATTGACTGTACGTTCCTATATTCCGGCCGAATACTGACTGTATGCGCTATTATTACAATTAATTAATATATTGATAATAACTACACAATTATAATTAATTATACTTTTATTTATTAAAGTTCAGTTACAATGTTGTTCAATAAAGTAATCAATAAACTATAAAGTATCATAAAATCAGTGAAATATAGGTAATAAAATATAAAGTAGATTAATAAGTATACCAATAAAGTAAAATTAATATATTATTTTTTATTCTGTATTTTAATTTTTTTATCTTTGTAAAAAGTGGTCTGCTTAGTCTTTCTCTTTCGGACGTCCTTTTGATTTAATTTTAGTTTTGAATTTCAAGTTTTTATTTGAATGATTTGAACAGAGCTCGTTATTAGATCAAATTTGTTCTTCAGGTTCTTGTTCAATTGTACTAAGCGCACTACTCTCGTGTTCAAAAAGAGAAATTCCATTTCTTGCATTTACTTTTATTACTTTTAATTTCTCTACATATTTATTGAAGATTTGCGTTTTATAATTAGACAATATATCTGCAATATATTTAGCTATTACCAGTGCCGTATAAAATTTTTCTCTATCTGATAATAATTTGTTGGGACAATCAAAATTATCAGTAAAAGTTTTATCTTCAATATGATCATCGATGTCTACATTTACATCATCTGTACTCATACTTAGTGCATTCTTAATTGAAATAATGTATCTTGCCTGACAGCAATGTTTGAAAATATGTCCAAATTAAAATATTTTATCATAAAGATTTGACAACATGGTGCAGTAAAAGAATTCCAAAATGAACAAAAACATGCTATCAAGATTTTTTTCAATGCCATTATTTTTAATTCTCATTTCTCCATAATCGATATCGTAATTAGGATATTCATAATCGAAATTTAAGATATCCTAAATTATAAATAACATTAAAACTGTCATATTTACTTCGTGGCTTAAAAATGGTTAAATAGCCAATTGAGTGTACATATATAAATAGCCACTTTGAAAATTTGAAGAGGAAAATAATCATCGAAAAAAAAAAAAAGTGTATTTTAAAGTACAGCATATCTCATTTTTGTTAGTAAGCTGCGAAAAAAATAGTACAAAATAATACGAATTTTATGATAATTGATTTCCTAAATAAATAAGTAATAGGTCTATTATGAAAATGTGAATGTTGCATCTATTATTCTGAGTAAAATTTTTTTGAGGAATAAAAATTCTCAATTTATATTATTTAATGATAATTATAATCGCGAAAACCATGTACAGTCGACCCCCCTATAAAATCATAGATACGTTCCATTCTTTAGGAATTCGATTTCTTACGAGTCCTTCCAATCACAGCCCGACAGGTGTGAAGTTTACGGACTACGGCTGATTGAAAGGTTTTCTTCTATAAAATTAATCGATTCTAGATTAATCCGACTCAACATTTCCAAAATACGTATATTTTTTTTTGAAATAAGCCGTATAAACTACGCTATAAACAAAAAATTGTAGGATTACTTACCGAGTGTGCACCATTCGACAACCCCATTGCTAAAGCTTGTTTTCGTCGCGAAGCAGCACACCTAACCACGGCCGATTTCTGATAACTTACTTTTCTGCGGAAACTTCATTGAACTTCGGAAACATCATTAATATAAATAATTTTAATCGCCGTTGAATAAGAAATGTTTCTTTCACAAAAATGTATAAAATTACAGTATTGTATTAGACTTACGGTACTTAATTTACATACTGTACAGACGATAGTTCGTTCTAAACTCTCCGTAGCATGGCGCCAGGCGGCGGAAAAAAAATATATAATTATAATAAAGTTACAATAAATTAAGTTAATATATAATTATATATACAGTACCTAATTTATATATAATTTATATATAATACTGTACAGACGATAGCAAACTCTCCGTAGAGTGGCGCAGGGAGGAGGAAAATAGTTCGGCTGCCCGATGACGTTTCACGTAATTATAGAAGTTTTTTTAGCTTTTTTTACAGATACCGTCGCAATTTTTTCGCAGTTTTATAGGAATCGTAATTATAGGGACCGTAATTATAGGAGGGTCTACTGTATTTAATTTAAACACAAGTAAAGTACATTAGTGTATGAAAAAATTGAAATTGTATAGACACAATTTAAGAAAGAAAGTATTTATAAATTAACAAACCTGTTTTTTGCTGCAGGGAGTTGCTTTTTTTTCGCTAACGTTTTCAGCTTAGTCTAATAGATCATCTTCAGAATGAAATTTATTAGAACATCTTAACAGTTAAATATTGTTCCAAAATACAGTAGACCTCCCTATAACACGGGTTCCTATAACGAAGATTCCTATAACGTGGCAAAAAATTGCGACAGTATTCGTATAAAGACGCTAAAAGAAACTCGCCGACTTGTGTCGCGACAGGATTGGTCGAATCTGGACCAATAGTAGACGAGCAGCCGAACTACTTACACGCTACAGAAAGTTTAGGCGAGTAAGTTCAGTTTACTATCGTCTGTACAGTGTTATATGTAAATTAGGTACTGTATATATAATTATATATTAACTTATTGTGACTTTATTATAATTAAATATATAATTTCTGCCTCTAGCGTGGCGCCATGCTACGGAGATTTTAGGCAATAAGTTGAGTTTATTATTGTTTATACAGTATGTAAATTTGGTACCGTAACTCTAATACAGCAATAATTTTATACATGTCTTGTGAAAGAAACACTTCTTATTTAACGGCCATAAAAATTATTTATATTAATGATCTCTCCAAAGGTCGAGTTATTTTTCTGCGAAAAATTCGTTATCAGAAATCGCGGCAACCGTTTCGTGTGCTGTTTCGCGACGAAAACAAGCTTTGAGCAACGGCGTAGTCGAACGGTGCATACTCGGTAAGTAATCCTATAATTTTTTGTTTATAGCATAGTTTATACGGATTACTCCCAAAAAGTTATACGTGTTTTGGAAGTGTTGAGTGGAATTATCCTAGAATCGTTTAATTTTATAGAAGAAAACCTTTCAAACAGCCTTCGTTTGTAAACTTCTCACCTATCGCGCTGCGATTGGCTAATGTATTTAATCATTCCTACAACGTAAAATTCGATTAACGTGGAACGTATCTAAGCGTTATAGGGAGGTCTACTGTATAGAAATCTCAGAGCAAAAGGGTTATTGTATAACGGTTAAATATGTGATTTAAAAAGGTTAAAGTTTATTTAAACTACTGTATAAGTAACTTTTGATCTCTTATATTGTGTCGTGTTGCTTTTGGCTCTCAAATCATACTTTTTTTAGCGTAGTTATTTAACAAGTTATTTGCAATAATGTGTATTGTATGTTTATAGAGATCAGCAGCTACATGTGTATGACAGTTGTGTGCAACATAAATTTCGTAAGTCTTTTTTTCAGCAAGGGCAATAACTATATTTCTATAATTNAAGTTTTTATTTGAATGATTTGAACAGAGCTCGTTATTAGATCAAATTTGTTCTTCAGGTTCTTGTTCAATTGTACTAAGCGCACTACTCTCGTGTTCAAAAAGAGAAATTCCATTTCTTGCATTTACTTTTATTACTTTTAATTTCTCTACATATTTATTGAAGATTTGCGTTTTATAATTAGACAATATATCTGCAATATATTTAGCTATTACCAGTGCCGTATAAAATTTTTCCCTATCTGATAATAATTTGTTGGGACAATCAAAATTATCAGTAAAAGTTTTATCTTCAATATGATCATCGATGTCTACATTTACATCATCTGTACTCATACTTAGTGCATTCTTAATTGAAATAATGTATCTTGCCTGACAGCAATGTTTGAAAATATGTCCAAATTATTATATTTTATCATAAAGATATGACAACATGGTGCAGTAAAAGAATTCCAAAATGAACAAAAACATGCTATCAAGATTTTTGCTATCAAGATTTTTTTCAATGCCATTATTTTTAATTCTCATTTCTCCATAATCGATATCGTAATTAGGATATTCATAATCGAAATTTAAGATATCCTAAATTATAAATAACATTAAAACTGTCATATTTACTTCGTGGCTTAAAAATGGTTAAATAGCCAATTGAGTGTACATATATAAATAGCCACTTTGAAAATTTGAAGAGGAAAATAATCATCGAAAAAAAAAAAAAGTGTATTTTAAAGTACAGCATATCTCATTTTTGTTAGTAAGCTGCGAAAAAAATAGTACAAAATAATACGAATTTTATGATAATTGATTTCCTAAATAAATAAGTAATAGGTCTATTATGAAAATGTGAATGTTGCATCTATTATTCTGAGTAAAATTTTTTTGAGGAATAAAAATTCTCAATTTATATTATTTAATGATAATTATAATCGCGAAAACCATGTACAGTCGACCCCCCTATAAAATCATAGATACGTTCCATTCTTTAGGAATTCGATTTCTTACGAGTCCTTCCAATCACAGCCCGACAGGTGTGAAGTTTACGGACTACGGCTGATTGAAAGGTTTTCTTCTATAAAATTAATCGATTCTAGATTAATCCGACTCAACATTTCCAAAATACGTATATTTTTTTTTGAAATAAGCCGTATAAACTACGCTATAAACAAAAAATTGTAGGATTACTTACCGAGTGTGCACCATTCGACAACCCCATTGCTAAAGCTTGTTTTCGTCGCGAAGCAGCACACCTAACCACGGCCGATTTCTGATAACTTACTTTTCTGCGGAAACTTCATTGAACTTCGGAAACATCATTAATATAAATAATTTTAATCGCCGTTGAATAAGAAATGTTTCTTTCACAAAAATGTATAAAATTACAGTATTGTATTAGACTTACGGTACTTAATTTACATACTGTACAGACGATAGTTCGTTCTAAACTCTCCGTAGCATGGCGCCAGGCGGCGGAAAAAAAATATATAATTATAATAAAGTTACAATAAATTAAGTTAATATATAATTATATATACAGTACCTAATTTATATATAATTTATATATAATACTGTACAGACGATAGCAAACTCTCCGTAGAGTGGCGCAGGGAGGAGGAAAATAGTTCGGCTGCCCGATGACGTTTCACGTAATTATAGAAGTTTTTTTAGCTTTTTTTACAGATACCGTCGCAATTTTTTCGCAGTTTTATAGGAATCGTAATTATAGGGACCGTAATTATAGGAGGGTCTACTGTATTTAATTTAAACACAAGTAAAGTACATTAGTGTATGAAAAAATTGAAATTGTATAGACACAATTTAAGAAAGAAAGTATTTATAAATTAACAAACCTGTTTTTTGCTGCAGGGAGTTGCTTTTTTTTCGCTAACGTTTTCAGCTTAGTCTAATAGATCATCTTCAGAATGAAATTTATTAGAACATCTTAACAGTTAAATATTGTTCCAAAATACAGTAGACCTCCCTATAACACGGGTTCCTATAACGAAGATTCCTATAACGTGGCAAAAAATTGCGACAGTATTCGTATAAAGACGCTAAAAGAAACTCGCCGACTTGTGTCGCGACAGGATTGGTCGAATCTGGACCAATAGTAGACGAGCAGCCGAACTACTTACACGCTACAGAAAGTTTAGGCGAGTAAGTTCAGTTTACTATCGTCTGTACAGTGTTATATGTAAATTAGGTACTGTATATATAATTATATATTAACTTAATTTATTTTAACTTTATTATAATTATATATATGCTTTCCGCCGTCCAGCGCCACGCTACGGAGAGTTTAGGCGAGTAAGTTAAGTTTACTATCGTCTGTACAATATTAATTTAATTTATTTTAACTTTATTATAATTATATATATATACTTTCCGCCGTCCAGCGCCACGCTACGGAGAGTTTAGGCGAGTAAGTTGAGTTTACTATCGTCTGTACAGTATGTAAATNACTACTTACATGCTATGGAGAGTTTAGATGGGTAAGTTGAGTTTACTATCGTCTGTACAGTATTATTATCATCTGTACAATATTAACTTAATTTATTTAACTTTATTATAATTATATATATACTTTCCGTTGTCCAGTGCCACGCTACGGAGAGTTTAGGCGAGTAAGTTGAGTTTACTATCGTCTGTACAGTATGTAAATTAGGTACCGTAAGTCTAATACAGCACTGTAATTTTATACATTTTTTTGTGAAAGAAATATTTCTTATTCAACGTCCATAAAAATTATTTATATTAATGATGTCTCCAAAGGTCAACGAATTTTTCGCAGAAAAATAACTTATCAGAAATCGCGGCTGCCGTTTGGTGCGCTGCTCCCCGACGAAAACAAGCTTAAGCAATGGCGACGTCGAACGCTTTACACTCGGTAAGTAATCCTACAATTTTTTGTTTATAGCATAGTTTATACGGATTATTTCCAAAAAAATTATACGTGTTCTGGAAATGTTATGTTGAATTAGTCTAGAATCGATTAATTTTATGGAAGAAAACCTTTCAAACAGCCGTAGTCCGTAAACTTCACACGTGTCGGGCTGTAATTGGCTCATGTATTTAAGGATTCCTACAACGTGAAATTCGTATAACGTAAAACGTATCTACGCGTTATAGGGTAGGTCTACTGTAAAATACAGCTAAAAAACAAAACTTGTTAAAAATATTTGAAAATAAAGCAAAAATAACTAAAAATTAATATGAATGATAATAAGAGTAAAATATAAAATAAGTAATGAATAAATATAAAATGTAAATTAAGTCAAAAATATCTCTTTCTGGATGGTGTTGTGGCAGTGCAGCGAAAAAAAATTCTTAAAATTAATTACGCTAATACAAATTGCAGTAATTGTACAATTTTTGTTTCTTGCGTAAAAATTTCATTTAGGTACTGTCGAAAATGCATTTTTTTATGAAGTTTCAAGAATATTTTTGGTTATAAATAAAAGAATTTACGCATTCGACATCATATCGTAAATTGCCGAATTTTTTATTGTTCACCCATTATTTTTTGATTGCTTTTTTTCATAAACAGAAAACATTTATATTTAAACTATCAGCATAAAATTTTGATGGTTTCTATAATATTTTGAGCGATGTCCATTTTTATATTAGGTGATCGATTTAAGCCTAACAAACGACTATAACCCGTTAAAAATAAAAAATAAAATTAATATGTAAAGATTTAACAAAACTATGTGTTAATTCTAAAAACAACATTTTTACGAGTAAAATGAAATAAAAACTTTGTAATTTGATCGATTTACAACTTAGAAAAAGGCGTTTAAAGTAGAGTCATAAAACAATTAACGTTTTTTGACTTTCGAGGTAGGGGGTAACCCCGGATCTGTTGACATATTTTCTCCTTGTAGTGCGAAATTTCTACTGAGTTCACTTGAAAGTGTCATATTTCTTCCCCATTTTCAAACAAACCCGATGGCAATTGGTAAAACACGAGATAAATTATAGCGAGTTAAAATTTGATATGTTTATTTTTTGCGTTTTTCGTATCAAATTATATTAATTTCTGTGAAAAATGGAGTCTTTAAAACGCCACGTGACCGAAGTATGATCGGAAAACCACGGGATATGGGAACGGATATATTTAGAATTTTTGTGTGTGTATTAGTGTAAGTTTGAATGAATTCATTTTATGTTTGTATATGTTATTAAATCAAGTGTTGATCAGAAATGCTGCATTTCTGTTGTCATTTCTCTATAATCCCAAATATGTAGGATTGAGAATTTCATCAAGTAATAATAATATTTAAGGGTTAATAATTCAAGTAGCTACTTTTACTTCATAGAAATTTTGTCATCATGCACTTTTGGACGTTGGAATTGCTAAACATCACTCTGAACCCTTGAAGTTTGAATTTATAGAAAAAAAAGCAAACAACTTTAAATCAAGATTTACACATAAAAATATTTTTCCAGTTTTATTTTGTAATTTCATCTCAGCTTTTCGTCTTCCTTTTCATAGGCTAAGCTTGCGATAGTTAGAAATATCAGAGGAAATAATATAATATGCTGTTTTCAATACTATTTTAAATATGCAAATATTTTGTAATGTTTATCTATTTAATATGTTTTGTTTACAGTAACAGTTATTCTAAAAATATAGGGAAAGCGAAATGTAAAAACTCACGTAGGAAAAATCGCCCGATCATCTATATTTCATGAACTGTATTTGTTATTGTGTGGTTCGTCCTTGGGTCTGCGGACTTACACCGTTCCGTTGTTTTTACTTTGGAAGACTTTTCGTCTGAAAAACAGACATTTTCCCCACTCAAAGTTCGTCCAATCTTGATGTTGGCGGGCGAACTCCAAGCGATCCGCGATGTTTTGCTGTGACAAGCGCTGCTTTTCAGCCGCTCGTCTTCCAAATAAACCTCATTCTCTGAGTCTAAAATAATTCTGCTATCAGACATCATCTCTCTTATCAGACTGCTAATTTTATGTCTTACTTTATTCAGTATTGAAACCTAATCATCAAAAAGATATGCTATGAAATTACGATACTACGTGTAAACACTAAATAATTGATCATCTAAATAAAGGCCTGGGCACTCTTTGTTATCTACTGTTACACGCGGTTAATTCATCTTATTCAGCATAATGTTTAAAATATTATTTACAGTATGATTTTCATTCCTATACTAAATATAACTGAAATTATTATTATTATTATTTTTTTTTTTGAAATTATTATTATTGTTCTGGAGGAAATAAAAGTAATATTATTGTTTAATAGTATTAAGATTCGCGCTAGAGTTCAGTTTTTTTAGTATTAAGTACATATAAGTCGTCCTACTAACAGCCACTTGGCACTAATTTCAACACTTATCTATTCGTGGCGACACTCAATTAATCGTGTTCGTTACACTCAGGATTTTTTTAGACCTTTCGGGGACTATAGCCTTGCAGTTTAAAAACGTTAAAATCAGACGTACATGGCACAGTACCCATACATACCCCGTTCAAAAGGATTTTATCTTTCTTTATTGTATATCTCCTCTTTTGTATTGTAATTAATCAATTTGCTTTTATCGTTGTGAATTTAACAGCTAACTTAAATATATATGGACCGTATGCAACATGGGTTTCAGTAAGGGCTGGTGTGAACTCAGTAAATTATTGTTGGGTGGTGTCTTGATTTTATGGTAATATTCATGATTAATAATATATTTTATGCTTTCAAAATAATATAATTATATAAAAATTTTAAATTAGCTAAAAGTACACCACTGTTAGAAGGTTTTTAGTTAGAAGGGTTATAGTCAATTTGCTTTTATCGATGTGAATTTAATTTGTTATGGTTGAGTCCACCCTTACGTTACTTCAGAATAACATAATGCATCCGTTTAAAGGTAAATTATTTAAATTGTATTATATAGTTTTGAATTTATAAACCGTGCATCAATAATATATAATTTAGAAATGTCACTATTTCTGTCGACATATTTGTAATAATTTTACTGAAAAACCAGAATTCTATTTAGATTAAATTAATTTTATTGAGCTTCCAAAAAACATTAATTAACTTATTACATTTGTAAAACATATCGCAACATTTCTAATATAGAATAATAATATGGATAGCATACAGTTAATATATTAAGTTGTATAACATTTTACAACACGAAATGCTCTCTACAATATATAAAAATTGATTTTGCGTGTTAAACGTTTAATAAGCAACGTATGAAACAACATTATAAAAAACCATTAAGGTCTTTTCTTATGAACAATTTCTATAAAATCTTACAGTTAATATACATTTAGTATCTGTTGTTTTTCTATAGAATATCACATCACTGGCGTGTAAATTAAACCACTAAACACAAGTTGAGAGTTGAACTTCAGTAACATTTAGCCACGTGGAGTTTTTCCGGGTTTTTTCACATTTCGAATTTTTATAAAGGAATCAGTTTATCATACGAAATTTTTCTGAAAGTTATCGTGATAGATCAGTAGAATTGTGCTTAGATAAGTTTACAAATCTATAGAAAAAAAGTTTAGTTCAATTATAACTGTAAAAATCACTATTTACTGTTTGGAATAAATCGTGGAGGTGATTGAACACGTTTTCATAACACGTTCTCCTGAAAGACGGCTGCTTCAATAAAACCGGGAACAAACCAGAAAATAGCGCGACCGTGTCTGCACAAGCGTCCTATTCTGTATTTATTTATAAGAGGCGATTTATGTGTATATTGTTTTATTTTATTTTGCATATTGCCTGTATAGGTTGTCTACATGTTGCATTACTTCATTCTATTAAATAACTGAATCACCCTGTTCATATGTTTTGTGACTAGTAATCATTATTTTAAAAAAGTGTTTACCAAAATGTTTTAGGTGCTTTTAATTGAAAGATAATTAACACTATTTTTTTATTTTAACAATTGGCTATTTTCTTAGCTAGTATTTGACAGTCACACGTGTGTAAATAATTTTTTCAATAATATATTGTAATATTATCTAGTAAGTTTATTTATATCGTGAAATAATAAACGTCATAATTGTTTGATTTGAAAAAGCGTTTGTTCTTGGTGCAACTATAATTGTAGATTTAATATGTCTATAGAATTACTGTGTATATATTTTCAAATATTGATATAATAATAAAATAACGTAAATTATTTCCTTTTTAATAGTTTTTCAACAAGTAAAATTATAACAGCAATACTATATCCACAAACCAATAATATTAAAGCGCTGCAAATGTCTTCGATACTAAGTGAGTGATATGTTTCTTTGTTGTTGCTTTCATCTGTAGGTAAATCGTTCTGTTTCAGTTTTTCGTATACCCCATTATCTACTAATCTTCTAATTCTATATGAAAGAAAAATTAAAATCTGAATTAAATATATACTATTTCCGTTTTAATAGTTTTTCAACAAATAAAATTATTACAGCAATACTATATCCACATACCAATAATATTAAAGCGCTGTAAATGTCTTCCATACTAAGTGAGTGATATGTTTCTTTGATGCTGCTTTCATCTGTAGGTAAATCGTTCTGTTTCACTTTTTCGTATACCCCATTATCTACTAATCTTCTGATTCTACATGAAAGAAAAATTAAAATCTCAATTAAATATATACTATATTATTTATTATTCGACATAAATATTGTTAATAAGTGATTTTCTAAACTTCTACAACTAATATTTAATTCTCGTAGTATANAAAAATTACTTTAATTGCAGTAGAGTTTTAGGTAACAGATGTAAATTTACTTTTATTTTATATGTGTTTAGTCCTATTGTTCTGTCAAAATTTATTAAACATTGTTAAGTAGAAATGAAAGTAATTGAATGTTAATGTGAACAGGAAAACATGCACAGGCAAACTTTGTTTTAATGTGTTTTTTTTATTATAAAAATAGTTATAAAATAGTATGTAATGTGATGAAGAACAATATGATAAATTTCAATAAATAAACGAGCGGTTAACAGATTAGTCTTAATGTTTTTTTTTTTTTTGTTTTAACCCATACAAAAACTTTAATCTTTGGCATTGAGAAAAAATTCAAGTAGGCACATAAAATGAATGACAGTATAAAGAACAAGAACCAATCTCTACAATAATGCCAAGGCCAAGGAATCCCCAGAAATTTTTCGAGGGTAATCCGTTTGGATATGTCAGGTCCCGTCCCTTACCACCTGGTCGCCCCGTTGTGGGCCTGGTCGAACCCATAATGTGTGTACTATAAGGGACCCTGTTAGTGGCCACAGGACAGAAAGAGTATTAAAAAAAGTGGCCGATTCGGTGAAACAACTCAATACTGCTTGTTAGTCGATGATTCATGAATAATCAACAGACAGGATATATGAAATATTTTAGAGTTTTTCACGTTTCAAATATTAAATTAGCGGTTTACCCATACAAAGTACTCCAAAGAAGTGTTTTCTTGTCAGCTCTCTCAGATAATCCGTACTCTACACCCAACAATCTTATCAATTTTACAAATATAATTCTTAATATGAAATTATATACAAATCACTTCAAGTGAAAAACTCTAAAAGCTAATTTTCGATTTATCTGTAAAAACGCACGTTAGCTCATTAGAATGTACAATAAAAGTGGTGAAGTATAAACTATTTCAAAAAGACATATAAGATATAATTTGTGGCTTAATAAACATTCGCATGAATTACATATAGGAAATAACTTCACATAGATATCATAGTAATTAAGGAAATGTTTACACTTTTGACTGTGGAATACCACAGAGATAAAAAGTAGCGATTGGTCAAAAAATTTTAAAGAAATTTTGTATATACGGATGTAACTGAATATGTCAAAGGTGGACAATTTTCTTCACTCTCTTTGACGTTGAATGAATGACTCCTGTACTTTTAGTCGAAAATTTTTCAAATTTTAATGGAAGTTGTGGTATTTAAGTGATTAAATCCTATTAAATTTCGAATTTGAAAGAACGAGAAGATAAGGAGATAAAGCAAATCGTGTGTATTTCCAGTAGGGTCAGATTAAATAACGAGTATACTTGTTATTTGCATTTAGAATTTTTTTTTATAAAGTTCATCCCTACCCTTTATAACACTTTAAAATATAAAAAGTTTTTTAATAAAATATCATAACAGATAGAGATACAAAATGTTGCTGAAAAAGTTAATTAACTCGTTGCTCTATTTTTGAACTAAATATTTAATTTGTAAGTACTCTAGAACATATTAGTCCGAAGAAAGATAAATGTTACGATGCTAATGATTTTTGTGCGAATATTATGAATACTTATTTACATTAAATTTCTTGAATAATTTTCCAAATACTTAAATGAGTGTTATGCTTATGATCTTGTTTCTTGACACGTTAATCTGAAATTTATTTAATACAGAGACTTGAGTTTTTGTATTAAATGATTGTATTTATACAGAAACTTTGAAAAGTACGTTATTGAGTCATGTAAAGGAATGTGTTACTTTTTTACAGAATGTCGCAATTTTCTAGACATTCATAGAAATTCCTTAATTTATTCACATTGCTTCAGGACAAGAATCAAATAATATTAGTGGATATTAATCAATTGTTTAAAAGAATGAAATGAAATGAAGAAGAAAGATGTAAACTCTTAATCTCTGCTCTACTTCACAAATGTTTAAAATGCATGGAAATAATTAAAATATCAGTTTTTAATTACTTACAAGCAACGATGTATGAAGTAATAATACATAAAAAAATTAAAGGAGTGTCAAAAAATAAGTAATGAAATATTAAACTTAAATGTTTACATTTAAATAATCGAAACATTTTAATGATATAAATGTATCTACTTACATTTTATTAAATTGTTTTCCAAATTTAAATTGTTTTTTCATAGGATATACTAATGTATAAGTTGAAAACGATTCCTCTGAAATTACTAATAATCCTTTTTGTTCAATCGGTAATGAATTTACAATACTGATAGATGTAATGTATCCATGTTTATGTTGTAGTGTATATTCAATTCCTTCGTTTAGAGTGGGAAAGCTCTTATCTGGATTATTTCGTATGTAATCTCCTAAAATGCTGGTCATTCCTTTAGGAGTATTCTGTAAAATAAAAAAAATCATTAACATGTTTTTTTTAACTTATACTTACTTACGTATGTAAATCAATGTATATAAAAATATATTGAAAAAATTACCACCATCGTTTTCTCGAATGCCGAATGTGAGAGAGTTCCACAAGAATATTCATTATTTTTAACTGCATTTGAAAGTTCTTGAATTGTTCTCGGTACTGTTTCATAAGCGGAATAAGTCATGTAGGAAAAGAGAACACCACTGTATGCTGATATAAGTACGGTTGTCACCAGTTGCCAAATTCCAATAATAATTCTCGTAGAAGTGTATTTATCTTGATCTATTTCACTTCCTAAAATATTTTATTAAAAGAATAACATAGAAGATATAATGTGCAATAATGCGCATTTTGTATTTTTTGTTTTTTGTTTTTTTTATAATTTTATAATAATATATTCGTTACTCAATTATACCAGCTAACAGAAAATAAGTTTTAACTCCAGAGAATAACACAAGATTAGTTTTTATTATTTATTATATAAATAATATAAACTTATTATATTCTGAAAATGAAAACTATATATTTTAAATTTGTACTTTTTTATTACTAGTACTTTTAACAAACCTTTTGCGAGTTAATGTAAAAATTTTGATAAATTAAAAAAAAAACTAAACACGTGTATTAGTCGTACGTAATATTTTTCCTATTTCTTCATTTATATTGTATTTTTAATCTAATAAAAGTTGATTCAAAAATTAATGTATATGTATTTGCTTGCCTTGAGATGTTAAACTGCTAATGAGAAACCAACAAATTTTTTTCATGGTCCATGAAGTCCTTTTATGGAGAAAATAAACGTTTCCTTTAACAATACAATAAATCGAAATTGCAGTAACAAATGTAAAAACAAAAACACAGATCCACACCTACAAAATATACAATGAAAACAAATTAGTATGAATAAGCATTATTTATTGTCACATCGTTACGATGTGACAATGATAGGTGATGTGCGATGAGCGATGATGGGCTGCAATAAGAATTGCAGACCATCATCGTTTTTATTTATTCAATTTAAGTTATATGTTTTCCACCACGAATAATAGTTTCTTTCTCCAGTACATCATGCTTTCCATTAGTAATAGAGGTGAGCTAATCATCTAACTAACTTTTTTCAGGGGGAGCATTCCGAATTGAAATAACGTAATATTCAGTTTGCACCGAAACTTCCTGTAATCCGGGTTAACATGCATCTAAGTTTTTCATCTCTCATCTTGAGTTTCATGTACTGTACTTACCTTTCATCTCGAGATTTAGAACAGGCTGATGAATGGACAGAGAGATAGATAGATGACAGTAGGAAGTTTTAGGTCTACAACTTCTATGAATTTCAACGGAATTAACTGTCTGTTGAAATAATTATATTAAAAATTTTATAGAAATATTAACAACGTGATCAAAAATCCAGTGAAGGGAGTGTTGTGGGACCCACCGTTTTTCTTTTCAAATTTTAGTTGTGGTTGTAAATATATACCCACCCATTATTTTTTGATTGCTTTTTTTCATAAACAGAAAACATTTATATTTAAACTATCAGCATAAAATTTTGATGGTTTCTATAATATTTTGAGCGATGTCCATTTTTATATTAGGTGATCGATTTAAGCCTAACAAACGACTATAACCCGTTAAAAATAAAAAATAAAATTAATATGTAAAGATTTAACAAAACTATGTGTTAATTCTAAAAACAACATTTTTACGAGTAAAATGAAATAAAAACTTTGTAATTTGATCGATTTACAACTTAGAAAAAGGCGTTTAAAGTAGAGTCATAAAACAATTAACGTTTTTTGACTTTCGAGGTAGGGGGTAACCCCGGATCTGTTGACATATTTTCTCCTTGTAGTGCGAAATTTCTACTGAGTTCACTTGAAAGTGTCATATTTCTTCCCCATTTTCAAACAAACCCGATGGCAATTGGTAAAACACGAGATAAATTATAGCGAGTTAAAATTTGATATGTTTATTTTTTGCGTTTTTCGTATCAAATTATATTAATTTCTGTGAAAAATGGAGTCTTTAAAACGCCACGTGACCGAAGTATGATCGGAAAACCACGGGATATGGGAACGGATATATTTAGAATTTTTGTGTGTGTATTAGTGTAAGTTTGAATGAATTCATTTTATGTTTGTATATGTTATTAAATCAAGTGTTGATCAGAAATGCTGCATTTCTGTTGTCATTTCTCTATAATCCCAAATATGTAGGATTGAGAATTTCATCAAGTAATAATAATATTTAAGGGTTAATAATTCAAGTAGCTACTTTTACTTCATAGAAATTTTGTCATCATGCACTTTTGGACGTTGGAATTGCTAAACATCACTCTGAACCCTTGAAGTTTGAATTTATAGAAAAAAAAGCAAACAACTTTAAATCAAGATTTACACATAAAAATATTTTTCCAGTTTTATTTTGTAATTTCATCTCAGCTTTTCGTCTTCCTTTTCATAGGCTAAGCTTGCGATAGTTAGAAATATCAGAGGAAATAATATAATATGCTGTTTTCAATACTATTTTAAATATGCAAATATTTTGTAATGTTTATCTATTNTAATATCTTGTGTAAAAAATACAAAGCAAGAAATTGCGTAACTTTCCAAGCAAAAACATTAAAATTATGAAGGCAACATCTGTTATGATATTTAATTAAAAAAACTTTTATATTATTAATGATTTATGAAATAGCAAATAACATTATGTTAACAATAAAAAAGTTCAATGCAAAAAAACCTATAAATGCTGAAACGAATAAAATCTTCATTAAGTCTAACACTACTCGATTGTATCTTTTTAATACAGAAATCACCAGGAAAAATGTTAGAAAGATTCATCGAAAGTAAAAAGAATTATTTAGCTCCAAACTGGATGAAGAAAATTGTATTCCCCACACACTAACATCTATACGTTCAAATAAAAATATTTAATTTTTTTTCATTTTTAGACGTTTCGACGTTCTTTGAGTCCTAAACTACAAAAATATTGGGGGTAATTTCTTGATTGATCCACGTTTTCTCTCTCTGTTATATATAACAGCCGAAAAAGTATAAATAATAATAAAAATATTCTATATTACATCTTATAAAGAATAGAATACAATAAATTGAAACGTAAATACAATATTGTGTCAATCTGAGGAGAGTATTATAATTGATTGCAACCTCTCCCGACTAATTGCTAGTGTTTAGGGTTTTTTTTATAATCGGCCAATACTAGATGAATAATTATTAAAAGAATTCAACGAAATTCTTAATGAAATCTGCTAGAAAATTAGAAACAATTAAAATTTACGATAAGCTTGTGGACTACATAAACAGCAAAGATACAAGCCAATGAAATCATTTCTTCAAATAAAACGGGCTGTGCTATTAGTTCGTGTATCCTACTTTATTAACGTCGATTTATTGAGTTTCGAGTCCTATGGTTTAATGCTGTCTATTACTTAATATTTTAAATGTTAAAATAACTTTTAAAACATTTTTTATGTCATTAATTTGAATCAAGAACAAAGCAGAATTCCTGTCGTTTAATAACTTCTGTAAATTTTGTCGAAAAATTTTATAAAATTTTACTAAAAGATTTTGTATTAGAAAAATTTATAAATATCAAAATTTGAAGGTTAAAGGTCGAAGAGTAAAGGTATAAATGGAATTGTGTATAACGCGAATAGGGTCAGACTTAACGATTTTTCTCGTTATTAGCATTTCCAATTGTTTTTATGTAACCTGTTGTTTCCCTGAAAATTAAGATTTTTATGTGTTATAATGATTAAAAATATAAAATTTGATAACAGATGGCCCAAATGCTGCTGGGTAAAGTTAAGCAGTATGGTTTTATTGTTTTGCCAATACTAGATCTTTAAAATAATTCGTGAACTAGTTCATTAGAGTCATTAATGAACTCACTAATATTTCATTTGTTTTAATATCATTGATATATACAGTAGACCCCCTATAACACGGGTTTTTATAGTTCGGTTTCCTATATCACGGCGAAAAAATTGCGAGAGTATTCGTACAAACATGCGAAAGAACTCCTATACTTCGGTAAAACGTCATCGCTGACTCGTGTCACGACAGGATTGGTCGAATCTGGACCAATAGTGGACAGGCAGCCGAACGGAGTGGACTGGAGCGAACGACCGTCCAGCGCCACGCTACAGAGAGTTTAGGCGGGTTTACTATCGTCTGTACAGTACAGTATATAAATTAGGTACTTAAATTATACAAAATTAACAAATTAATCAATAAATTAATAAATTAATATTAATATTAAATATCAATAAAATTAGTAAATTAAACAAATGTTTAATAGGTAGAAAATATGTATTGATAAATTTTTATATATTTTTTATAAAAAAAACATTTCTTATTCAACGGACATAAAAATTATTTCTATTAATGATGTCTCCAAAGTTCAGCGAATTTTTCTCAGAAAAATGACTTATCAGAAAACTTTCTTTATTCGGAACATTTTCAACGCTCACTCAGCACTGATCTCAACATTTGTTTAAAGTCGTTCCTTTTTTCAATGTTCAAGTGGCGCTGTTGTCAGCACTGTCACAACACACTCAGCACTCAACAGATATGTTGACTGCTACTTTCCAATGAATTGTATGTAATTGGTAGAACATTTGAATGGAATCCATCTTGCTGAGAATGAAATTACGAGAACTAAGCACTTTGTACTCGAGTTGGAACGTCGTTGATGACGTCTAATTGTTGACTTCAACATTCAGCACTCGCGTTGAAAATTGAAATGCCCAATTGTTTAAGCTTGTTTTCGTCACGGAGCGCTGCTCCGCGACGAAAACAAGCTTAAGCAATGACGTCGTCAAACGGTACATACTCGGAAAGTAATTCTACGATTTCTTGTCTATAGCATAGTTTATATGGAATATTCACAAAAAATTATACGTATTTTGAAAATGTTGAGTCAAATTATTCTAGAATGGATTAATTTTATGGAAAAAAATTTTTCAAACAGCCGTAGTCTCTAAAGTGCACACGTGTCGGGCTGTGATTGGCTCATGTATTTAAGTGACTCGTACAACACGAAAATCACATAACACGGAACGTATCTACCGTGTTATAGGGGGATCGACTGTATTTCTAAGAATGTTTCTCCTTCACATAGATATCAGTTGATTGCAACATTTGAAATTTGTATTAATTAAATTTATGAAATGATTTTGTAAATTAATCAAATTATTTGAAGTTTTAGTATCCAACAGTTTCGCAAAGAATTGCAGAGAAACGATTTATATTTGTTATTTTTAATAAATGCCTGAAATTAAGTTCCAGTTAGTTGCTGTTGTTCTGTGATGTAACTATGAATTACATACTTAAATTTCTAAAGAATACTGTCGTATTAATACTTCAATTTATAAGAAAAGAAAAGGCTGCTGTTATACTGTACTGTATTATTATGCATTTATTTTAAGAAAGTTTTGGAACATGACAGGAATTAACTACAAGCTTTTACGAAAAAAAAATAATAAATTTTTCTCTAAAAATATACGAAGTATTTGAAAAATACCAAGTTTAAAAACAGCTAAATATGTTAGGAAATTATTTGTTATAAACTACAATTTAAGTATATTTTTATTTTTATTGAAAAAAATATGACTTACCACAAAAAGTTTCACGAATAAACAAATTGATTACAAAAATCAACAGCACAAACGAAAATTTTATAGTCATATCTTAGCTGTTTTTTGGTATATAAATCACCTAGTTTACTAGAAATATAAAATTTATTAACTTCAATTAATTTAATTTAAAATACGAAAATTATTAAAATTGTTTTTTCTTGTATAAGATAAAATTTAAAAATAATCANAATTATTTAAAAATTGCTGAATTATTAGATTTATGTTTCTGTAGTTTTCAATAAATGAACATATCAAAAAGGTGAGATTTTAATTTTTCTTTATAAAAGTACATTAATTTTATTTTTGAACATTAAGTTAAAATTACCTCAAAAGCTTTTTGCGATGTAATAGCCAGTTGGGTGGTTTTTATGAAGTTATTTTATGATAAACTACCTTTAACAGTGTATTTAAATACAGTATTACTAATAATTGCAATGCATTGATATTGATATTACGAGAAATTCTGACATGTAAAACGTCATTCTTTAATGCAACATTAGAACTAGTGTTTGTGCTTGTTATTCTTGTATAATTTCTAGGCAATATTCAAGACAATAGCACAATAATGATAATTGGAATTTGATAGTTGACAGTTGTGATTACTTCAAGTTATTGCAATGTTCTATTTGTTTATTTAACTTGGTTTATTATCCTGTTCGTGAAGAAGCACCAAGTACGATTGAAGAATTAAAAAATGAACTAACAAAAGAAAGTTATTCTTGTTGAAGTTAAAGTTTTTCGCGTAAAGAAAAATTTTTAATGGTAAAAATGTTACTTTTCAACAAATCTTCAATTCCTCATTTATTTAAAAACCTTATATAATATTGTTCATCTAAACACTATCAAGTGATATTTAAACCTATCTGTAATGAAATCTGTATTTTACAGACGACAGAAAATGAACCTTTATAAGCATTAGTAGAACACACAAAAATTTATCCGGAAAATTGTTTTCTTACTTATAGGAAGGAAATCGAAAATTCTTTGAAGCATAAATTTGCATTTTTTGGTGAAAAAGTATATCTGGTTTGACAAAAAAATTAGAAAACAATTTGTTTGTTTACTCAAAAACTACATTATTAAATATATTATTAAATATGCTGTAAAAATTAATTCTTTAAAAATTTCATTAAGTGTAAGTTTTATTTCTGAAAACATCAACTTAAAAATTAGTTTTCATTAATTATTGAAAACACTACACTGTTTTGATATATACATTTCTGTCTACTATTTTATACACCATTTCTAGTTGTTTTTCAAATTATATAGGATGTTCCATATGTCTAGATACAGGATTTATCTTGATTTTTGTCTTTTCTTTGACATGATAAAAATAACACTGAATGAGGAGGAATGAAGTGAAATCATTTTTCATGCATTCAGTGTGAGAGCTTTCAAAGAGTTTAACATGATGCATTCAGATTTGACACTTATTTCATACCATGATCTGAATGCAGCCTGTTATATTTTTCGCAAGTTATTACAGAGTGCACGTGTTTACCATAGAAATAATTCTTTACACAGAACCGAACTTTACCTATAAAAAAGCAACAAAGAGCAACCTAATTTGTAGTTGTCTGTACTAATGGTCACCGTACACCTGTATATTTGAAGGTGCTTAAAAATAAACTCTAAAGGATTCAGTGTACTAAAACTACTTAAAATTATATACTGAATATTTAGAATCTACTGTACATACTTTATACAGGTAACCCCCGTATAACACGGTAGTTACGTTCCAAAAAATTGCCGTGTTATGCGAATCCGTGTTATACGAAACAAAGAACTAATACGAAAAGGAGGGTTAGGTTCCAAAAATTAAAAAACATGCTAGTATATTTTCATAATTAAGATAAATATCTTCATTAAAATTTTTTTAAGTGATACATATTAATATAAATTAAACAATGTTTTCTTCGTCATCACTAAAAACACTATTAATTAACTGAGAGCGTTTTCTTTTTGTCAAGTTATCCTTATCCTCTGAGCATTTTTCTGCATTATCTTCAGATCCATGCTTTACCTTTTGCAAAAAGTGCATGTAATTTTAGATTGCTTGCTTCTAGTTAAAAGGTCTTTATAATTTTCTTTATATGGTGCTAAGTACTTATGAAGAATAAAGCAAGTATGGAATAAGGGAAAAACATTCGGCAACATCAGAAGCAGAAGCATCGCGATCTGGCAACATTGAAACAAGTTTCAAAAAGGACCATGTCTATCGACAGAAGGCGAGAAGAGAAAATTTACATACTTAAGTACTAACAGTTTACGAAAATAAAAATTTTCGTGAACTATTATTACTTAAGTATGTAAAAATTTATTACATTTCCTGTTGTACGAAGGTTTTACTTAATTCTCGAACCGTGTCAGAGTAAATCCGTGCTATAAAAGTACCGTGTTACACGGGGGATGGTACCAATTCTCAAACCGTGTTAGAGTGAATCCGTGCTATAGAAGTGCCGTGTTATACGGGGGTTACCTGTACTTAGTTCTATTTGACTGGTGTTCTCTCTTTCGGTTTTATGTTATGTTTAATTGTGCACAAAATTGCAGCAGAAACTTACCATAGAGGAACAGATATTATTTCCTACTTTTATATAAGGAAACGCATATCAGACCAAGATAAAGATGTTTGTCGTACGGTTTATTACTACTTTGAGTACAAGATTTCTGATTCTACCTAAACTACTACTAGTAGAAATTAAGACAGCACATTGAAATCAGTATAATAAGAAGAAAAAGAAGCATTAAATCAGCTAAGTAAATCAAATGATTGAAAACAATTGCGACAAATTGTTTTTTTAAAATATGAGGTATAAATCGAACAATTATGGGCATTCTCAGCAGATTACGAAGCTGTTTTGTATTTTTAGTCGTTTATTATCTATATACCGTGTTTCCCCGAAAATAAGACAGTGTCTTATATTAATTTTTGCTCTGAAAAACGCGCTAGGTCTTATTTTCAGGGAATTTCTTATTTTTTCCAGGAAGAAGAATTCACATTTATTATTGAAAAAAAAATTTTCCAAGTCGAACTTAGACAAGAGTGACGTATATCCGGTGTGTCGAACTGTCGCCCTTTTATAGCGTCAACATCGGACTCGATGACCAATTAGTGCTTACTGAACCGTAGCATTATGCAAATGTAATGTGGCGTGACTCCTGGCCGACCAATTAGCCATCACCTGCCATAACGTTATGCAAGTCTGTGATTCCCAAGCCATAGTCTTATGCAAATCATGCCATGTGGCGTAATTGTCAGCTGACCAATCAGTGACTGTACTTTCGAAAAGCCAACGGCCACTTTCAACCATCTGTCGATGACCTGTTAGGACTAAAAAAAACTTCGGTAGGTCTTACTTTCAGGGGGAGGTCTTATATTTTGCAATTCAGCAAAATCTGTGCTAGGTCTTATTTTCTGCGGATGTCTTATTTTCGGGGAAACACGGTATATAAAAATGAATATATGTCTGTGTGTGTGTCTGTGTGTCTGTCTTATGTCCTTCATGCATTACCACACCGTTTATCCGATTGCCATGAAACTTTGGGAAGTTGTTTAATATACTCTCGCGCAGGTTTTTGGCATAGTACGATTGCCATAAAACTTAGGAAAGTTTTTTAATACACTCCCGCGAAGGTTTCTGGCATAGTACATTTAACCCACGATAGATGGCGCGCGTTTATACGAGTGTATCGAGACAGTGTGTTCGATCGATTTCAAATTGTGAAGACCATTTTCCCCTATTTCAAAAAATATCTCTATATATGCATTTGTGAACTGTTATTTACGATATTTGTAATAATTTTTGTTTAATCACTTTATTTTAACTTTTTTTGCTAATTATGTATTCGCTCGAACTTTGTTAAAACCTTAACTGTATCCCGAACAACAACCGAAGTCGTAGGAGGAAATTCGCCTATTTTACCGATCTAGGAATCCCCCTTTTCCAAATTTTAATATCGACTCAAAATAATTTAAAAAGACAAATTACAATAAAACGGTTTATTATCCAACTATCAGAAATTTCACAACATGCCAAGGAAGAGAGGAAAGAGCAATTAAATAATAAAAATTATAAAGGATTAAAATATATATATATATATATGGAATATCGCACTTCTGACAATCGCTGCGAGTGTATGTGCTAAATTTGGAGAATCCGTGCTTCTCGAATGGACAACTGTATGTGGCCAGCTCACGCGTCGGAAAACCTGATTTATTCGTGTACGCACCAAACGGAAAAACAAAAACTATCGTGTATCCACAAGCGCTCCAATAAATAAATAGAATTGAAACGATACTTTGAAATGTTTTACCGATGAAAATGAATAATAATAATGTTTCAATAAAAATGGTAAAATGAAAATTTAATTTTATCATAACGAGTTTGCTTGAATTTCGTTTCTTAGATCGCAGCAATGCGCGATGGATAAGCTAGTAGTAGATAAAATAAATCTACTATTAGATAAAAAATAAATTTCAGCAGTACTGTTAAATGAATTGAATCTATTTAAATAAAATATGTTACTGTCGAAAAGTTAACTTTTGACGCCAAAAATTAGTTTTTGT
The DNA here is from genome assembly GCF_000671375.1 of Centruroides sculpturatus. Taxonomy (NCBI): domain Eukaryota; kingdom Metazoa; phylum Arthropoda; class Arachnida; order Scorpiones; family Buthidae; genus Centruroides; species Centruroides sculpturatus. Next base: position 34,761 of record NW_019384806.1, read on the forward strand.
CGAGTGTAAAGATTTCCATAAAATATGTGGATTTATTTATTGTTTAATTCTTCTCTACACTATTCTGGGTTTATATGAATGGTATAATAGAAACTTTATTAATTATTCAAACGAACTGTTTTCAATTTGATCAATTTTCTAGAACATTTACAATCATTCTATAATCGAACCAATGTGCAATAACAAATTTGAATTTAAAACGGTTCGAACATTTCGTTAAAAAATCGAAATATATGAAAATATTTATAAACAATATCTGAAATGTTCTCAATTTAACCTAAGTACTAATGAAGGCTAAACGTAGTTGTAAAGAAAAAATTTTACCTAAAAAATTATAGTAAAAGCCGTTTTTCCGGTTAAGCCTTAATGCTCTCCCTCTCCCCTCCGCAAGGGAATTTCGAAAAATCCCTTCTCAATGTGCGTTTTCATGACGTACCCTAACTGAGTACCAAATTTTACCACTTTAAGTTCAGCGGTTTGCCCTGAACGATGATGAATCAATCAGTCAATCAGTCAGAACAAGTAATTTTATATATTTAGATTAATGTTAAATTTCTGCTGTACTAGAGTATACACGTTAAGAATTATTATTCACGTATAAATATGTCCAAAAAAATACGTTTAAGACCATACAGTTATATGCAATCAATAATGGCCTATTCTCAACAACGAATACATTTAAACCAGGGGTCGCTAAACTTTTTTAACTGTCGACCCCCAACCACTTTCCAAAACCTAACATTGACCCCCACCGTAAAGTTTTATTACAAGTGTAAGTGTATGAGCAAAAAAAATAAACGTTGTAACCCATTGCCGCATCGACCCCCTAATTGACCCCCTAGCTGCACCGACCCCAGTGATGTTGCATCGACCCCTTGGGGTCGATATAGACTACTTTGGCGACCCCTGAATGTCATGTTTTCAGAAACTTTTTAAACAATAATACACACACTATAACGTACAATCAATGGCCATGTCTTATCTTTCTATTAATACCAATTTAAACGAATCTTTGACTGTTATTTTACAATATTTATTTTAAAATTAAATTTACGAATTCATCTTTTAAAAAAAGTCTGATACTTACGTTTTGTAAAAAAGAGAATTTCGGAAAATAAATAAACTATTAAGATCTTATACATCATCATCATTGACCCTACTTCATTTCACTAGCATATACAATATCACTCTAATATTAATTCCCAGAATTCATACAGCAAAAACGTTTATTATTGATCATAAAGAACGTGCAGTTATAAAACATAAAGTGAGTATTTTTATTCTGTTGAAAATTTAATTGATTTGTTTCTCTCGTGATAAATATTTGAAAAAAAATTCTATAAACTTACTTTCGTCGCTCGAAATATATTTGCTTAATGACAAAAAGTAAGTAGATTGCTTTTTATTAAATTGCTTTTTAGTTCTAAACATATATAGATAATTGTTACATACAATATCGTAAATCTGGGAGAGATAGACCTTTTTTAAAAAAAATTGCTTTATTTTTTTATTTATAGCAATGTTAAAGAAAAAATTTCACTAAAGTATGCTACTGATATATATTAACAATAATTAACAGTATAAATGTAAAAGACGCATAAACAAACTTATTATTAATAAACAAATAAATATTCATGTGGTTCATCTATTCCCTATTACTATGGGTTAATTGGGCCATCTTATGTGAGAGAGACTCGCCTGAATTAAATGGAAATAGAAATGAAAGAAAACATTAATAATAAAACTATATTGTTTGCTTTAGTACATTTTAGGTATTTTTCACATAAAAAACATTTATGCAAAATTAAAATTGTGTCAGGTTTAAATACAGGCATACCTGGACTTACGTCGGTTTCGAGTTACGTCGTTCCCGATTATACGTCGCTTGTTAAAAAAGTATATGGAAAAATAAAAACTCGACTTACGTCGGTTTCGAGTTACGTCGTTCCCGATTATACGTCGCTTGTTAAAAAAGTATATGGAAAAATAAAAATCAAGTTTAAGTCATTTTATTCGACTTTACGTCTGTCCGCCACAAATATTGAAGTCGTAATATCACTAGATAAACGTTTAAAGCACATAAAATCATATTAAAATATGTACTGTATTTACAGTACACGCATTCGTAAATTTAGATTACTTTTTTTGTACTATATTAAAAACTAAAATTTATTTGTTTGTAAGCTTAAAATAGATTTTTATTAACCATATATTATTTAAAATGCTTTCCTAGTGATAAGTAGATTCGGAGACAGGTAAATTCGACTTACGTCGTTTTTCGACTTACGTCGTTTTCCTGGAACCAATTACCGACGTAAGGCGAGGTATACCTGTATTATGGTCGTAACTTTTTAACATTTTTAAGTTTGTTAGTTTCAGACATTTTCTAACATAATTCACATTTATTGCCGTTTATTTACTATTAAGGTATTGTTATACATGCGACATTGTAATTTTATCTTAGTCATACAACTTTACATATACCTGTATCAAACCCAAATATATAAAAATGGCTCATGTCTCCCGAATATCAGGGAGAAACAGACTGTCATTACACACACTATACGACACACTATAGCAATTAACTGATATAATTTACATTTTGTGTGAGACACGGGTTCAACTATATTATCAGATAAGTTTTGTTTTACTCTTACCATCTAAAACATGAAAAAAATTCAAATTTATTCTGATAAGTCACGAAACCAGAGAAAAAATTATTGACAATTTAGAGTAATGAGTAATTAGTACTCCTTAGTGGTATAATCTGAAAAATAGAGCAGAATTTATATTATCATTTGTCATTAGTATGTAAAGACAATTATCTTATTAACATTTTGTTCGTACATTGCCAATAAGTTTTAATTTCTTTATATCTGTATACATTGTGTACATTAAACAATGTTGTAATTGAAAAACTGCATTAGAAAATGCGTGTGTATGCGTGCAGTTGTGTGCAGTTGCGTGCATTGAATACAGATGACGGTCATTTAAATCTTAAGTTTGTTAAAAGAATTGAAAAATTCTATTTAAAATGTTCCCAGTATGCATGATCTTAGTTAAGTGCAGTAAGCACAGGAAACGTTCATTTAAATTTAAAGTTTGTTTTCAGATAATTATTCATATCCAGCACTAATTACACCTGTTCTACGTCAAAATTGCCTTTTACACGAAAATATACTTTAACTATAGTTTTCAATTCGCTGAATCTAATTACGGAAATTAGAAGTGATAGTTAGCTAGTATTGTTCGTTTATGCTACATGAACTCCTTCCCCTCCGGACCCAAGATACTTAGGCATTGTACATAAGAATTTTTAGATCATAAGATTATAAATCTTAGATTTACAAATCTAGATCTTTACATTACATTTAAAAAGGTTAGACTCCAAGACCAAATCCCGGAGACAAAAAAATCCTTTTCTCCGGATGACCCGGAGAAAAGGATGTCAAGCAACTTCCTCTAGTAGAATCGCAACGAATTCTTTTTTCACCTTTACATATTAAGTTGGGACTAATAAAGAATTTTGTCAAAACTGTCAACGAAGAGGGACCAGCAAAACAAGAATCTTTATTGGTATTCAAATTCGATAAATTCTGAAGGACAAAAACTTTGATTCAGGTTTACAAGGTTTTGAAAAGGATGCAAGGGAAGTTTTTTAGAGAAGTCGTTCATGGTTTTTAGGCAACAGATGTGAAAATTATGATGAACTTGTAAACAATTTTCTACAAAAGTATCAGCATATGGGTTGCAATATGTTCATTAAAATTCACTTTATTCACTCTCATCTTAATTTTTTTTTCTCCTAACTGCGGTGAAGTAAGTGAGGAACATGGCGAACGATTCTACCAAGACATATCGACATTTTTTTCTACTGTTCTATAAACTATGCTTGGAGCACAGGACGTTTGTTGACAAAAATGGACATTTTGATTTGCTGACATCCATCTTACTTTCTTCTGCAGAAAAATTGGATTTCTTTGCATTATTCAACATTTGAATAATTTTTAATAAGTGATTCCACATTCGTTGAAAAAACAGCATATGCATGGGTGCACAGTGAAGCATAACGTATTTATGCCTGAAGTTATAATAATGCAAAATAAAACTTTGCTTAAAAAGTTACAGTAAGATAGATAACTATAATACTGAATATACATTTCATAGTAAAAATTTTTAAAGTCAGAAACACACCAGTAACAGTTTAATAAATTAACCAATAAGGCATATTCCACGTTATTGCAATACTAGCACGAGCATTGATTTAAACTTCATCTTCTGCTGCCCCCTTGAAAATAAACATTTGTTTACTTTGAAATAAAGTTACAAAATATTTTTATTACTGTTCACTTATACTCGTATCTATATATATAATCGAGACGAGTTGATAATAATAAGCGCAGAGTTCAAACGGTTAGGAGTTGAAAGCTGAAATTTGGTCACAGTTAAGGTACGTCACGAAAACGCACACTAAGAAGGGATTTTTCGAAATCTTCCCAAAGGGAAAGAGACAGGATTAAGCTTAACACTTCCATCAACAATATAAGTGTTAAGTAACAATGGAAGTGTCAACAATGGAAGTGTTACGTAACAATGGAATTGTTAAGAAGAGAAAATGATATTTTAAGAGAAAGTGCAGTGTTTTTCGTTTTTGCAGGAAATCGAAGATATTTTTAGACCCATCTGAAAATTCTCTGATTAGTCTGGAAACGGGGGACCCAATTCTTGCATTCTGTGAAAACGAATAAGGTTGACTATAACGCAATAATGTTAATTATAGCTACCGTTACCTTTGCCCTAGCAATGCCGGGCCTACCTGCTAGTTATTAATATTTTAATTATTGAATTCTTTGTAGAAATTGCATTAAATCAAAATTGTGTTTAGAAAAATCACTGTTGACAAGGAATGTTTGTACTCATAAAAATAAATACATGATTCTATATAAATCTGGTGTTTTTTTAGATCCCCTCATATGTAGGATTCCAAAACACATTGGTTTATAAAGAAGTCAAATAGTTCTTTGGTAAAACTTTTTTTATTTTTCTAACAAATTTTAAAATTAACTATAAATATAAAAATTCTTAGTAGCAATATTCCATTTTTTTCAACAGTGTCATGTGCCATAATATATTAAAATGATTTTGTATAAATTATTACATCATTAAGTTTTCTTTATTCTTGATTGTTTCTCTATTAATTTACGAAAATATCCATCGGATATTCTCATCAGCTCGTCGAAATTGCCCAATTCGACAATTCTACCCCCGTCCAAAACCGCAATCTTGTCGGCACCGGTGATCGTAGATAATCTGTGAGCGATGACCACAACCGTCCGGTTCTTCATGATTTGTTCCAGGGCCTCTTTTATAAGAAATTCACTCTCCGCATCCAATGCACTACAATGCAATGCAATTTAATTTTCAAATTGAAATTTTCACTAATAATTTTCATTTATAATACTTACCTTGTAGCTTCATCCAGCAGTAAGATTTTAGGATCCTAAAATGCACAATAAATAAATAAATTAATTAAAGCTTTTAAGATTGTGAAGACTAAAATAAGTACAGTGGTACCTCAGGATACGAAATTAATCCGTTCTGAAACTGAGATCGTATCATGAAAATGTCATAAGGTGAATCATTTTTCCCCATACGATTACATGTAAAACCAAATAATTCGTTCCAACACAAAAAACACACTCAAAGCTAAGTTGTACATTAAAAAAAATAACTGCGAGAGTCGAACTTAGTGGAATAAATTGTTAAATATTTTTTTTCACGGAACAGTTTATAGAAATAAACAACAAACCAATATTTAAAAAGAACATAAAANGTCCTTTCGATTTAATTTTAGTTTTGAATTTTAAGTCTTTATTTAATTTATTTGAACAGGGCTCGTTATTAGACTGAATTTGTTCTTTAGGTAGTTCTGGTTCAATTGTACTAAGCCCACTACTCTCGTGTTCAAAAAGAAAAATTCCATTTTTTGCATTGCTTTCCATCACTTTTAATTACTGTACTGTACATATTTATTGAAAGTTTGCATTTTATAATTGAACAAAATATTTGCAATATTTTTTATAATTTCTATAATATTTTGAGCGATGTCAATTTTTATTTTAGGTGATCGATTTAAGCCTAACAAACGACTATAACACATTAAAAATTAAAAATAAAATTAATATGTANATCTAGGATATTCTCTAGAACAACTAAATTCACATTTGATTAAATTCTAACGATGTAGACTGTGATGTGATTTTTCTGTTTTCAGACAAAACTTACTACTTGTAGGCTAGCGTATATATCCTTTACGGCCACGAAAATTGTGAAAAATTAAATAAAAAATTTGAAATTTAAATCAAAGAATTAAAAAAACTATGTGTTAATTCTTAAAACAATATTTTTATGAGTAAAATTAAATAAAAACTTTGTAATTTGATCGATATACAACTCAGAAAGAAGCATTTGAAGTAGAGTCATAAAACAATTAACGTTTATTGACTTTCGCGGTAGGGGGAAACGCGGGATCTGTTGACATATTTTCTCTGTGTAGTGCGAAATTTCTATTGACTTCACTTGAAAGTGTCATATTTCTTCTCCATTTACAAACAAACTCGATGGCAATTGGTAAAACACGAGATAAATTACAGCGAGTTAAAATTTGATATGTTTATTTTTTGCGTTTTTCGTATGAAATTACATTAATATCTGTGAAAAATAAAGTGTGTGAAATGCCACATAACCGAAGTATGGTCAGAAAATCACGGGATCTAGAATCGGATATATTTATAATTTGTTACTGTGTGTTGTTGATCACCGATGCTGCATTTCTGTTATCATTTTTCTGTAATCTCGAATTTGTAAAATTAAGAATTTCATCAAGTAATTCTAATATCCAAGGGTTAATAATCCAAGTAGCTACTTTTACTTCATAGAATTTTTGCCGTCATGCACTTTCGGATATTGGAATTGCTGGACATCACTCTGAACCCTTGAAGTTTGGATTTACAGAGAAAAAAGCAAACAACTTTAAATCAAGATTTACACATAAAAATATTTTTCCAGTTGTATTTTGTAATTTTATTTCAGCTTTTCAATTTCCTTTTTATAGGCTAAGCTTTCGATAATTAAAAAGCTCAGAGAAAATAACAGAGTATGCTGTTTTCAATACTATTTTAAATATGCAAATATTCTTTAATGTTTATCTATTTAATGCGTTTTGTTTACAATAACAATTATTCTATAAATATAGTGAAAGCGAAATGTAAAAACTCACCTAGGAAAAATCGCTGCTCATTTCTACAGCATGAACGTATTTGTTATTGTTTGGTTCATCCTTGGGTCTATGGCCTTACACCGTTCCGTTGTTTTTACTTTGGAAGACTTTTTCGTCAGAAAAGCAGACATTTTACCTAATCGGGGTACGTCCAATCTTAATTTTGGCGGGTCGAACTCCAATATTACGGGGCGGGGGGGGGCTATTCGCGATGTTTTGCGGTGACAAGCGCTGCTTTTCTGCCGCTCGTCTTCCAAATAAACTCTATTATCTGAGTCTAAAATAATTTTGCTATCAGACATCTCTTATCAGACTGCTAATTTTATGTCTTACTTTTTTCACTTTGAAACCAAATAATCAAAAATATAAACTATAAAATTACGATACCACGTGTGAACACTAAATAATTGATCATCTAAATTTTAGAAGCCCTGATCTAAAAGAAGGCCCGAGCAGTCTTTGTTATCTACTGTTACACGCCGTTAATTCATGTTATTTACCAAAATGTTTGAAATATTATTTACAGTATGATTGTCATCTATATACTAAATATAACTGAAAGTATTATTACTGTTCTCAAAAAAGTGAAAGTGATATAATTGTATAATAGTATTGAGATTTGCGCTTGCGTTCAGATTTTTTAGTATTAAGTACATATAAGTCGTCCTACTAACAGCCACTTGGCACTAATTTCAACACTTATCTATTTGTGGCGACACTCAATTAGTGGTGTTCGCTGGACTCAGCATTTCTTTTAGACCCTTCGGGGACTATAGCCTCGCAGCCATAAAACGTTAACATTAAATGTACCTAGCACAGTAGCCATACATACGCCGTTCATCGTAATTTTTTCTTTTTGTACTGTATATTTTCTCTTCCTCCTTTTTACCTCTTTTTCCTTATCCCCTTTTCTGCTGGCATCTCGAAAACGGCCGACGTCTTTCATGTATGAATGTATGTATGTATGTTGTTCAAATGTCACAATCAAGGTTGAAATTTTCATATCTGACACTGATAAATATTTTAATACGTACTCGAGTTTTATTTTGAAGTAACATTGTCTGCATTTGCCTCGTTTCTTTTGTGATTGTTTCATTCAATTTTTTTTCGGTATTAAAGTATATTTTTAATGCTTTTAGTGATAGGTTCCGATTTGGTCTGATATTTTGTATATAGACATTTGAACTATAACAATAATATTATTTTGCAAGTTAGCAGAGTATTGCTTTGGAAAAGTTACCATTTAAGAATACTGTAAATATTATTTTATAAAAGAAATCTATTTCGGAATAATCTCTTTTTGCCAGATTTTATTGCAAACAGCTAACTTAAATAAAGACAGGCCATATCCAACATGGCTGGTTTGAATAAGGGCTGGGGTGAACTCAGTACATTATTATTGGGAGGTGTCTTGTTTATATGGTAATATTCATGATTAACAATATATTATTCTATGCCATCCAATTAATATAATTTTATAAAAATCTGAAATCAGTTAAAAGTAAACCATTGGGTTTTAGTTTGAATTTAATTTGTTAAGGCTGCATCTATCCTTACGTTACTTCGAAACAACATAACGTATCTTTTTAAAGGTAAATTACTTAAATTGTATTATATAGTTTTGAATTTATAAACCGTGCATCAGTAATGTATAATTTAGAAATGTCACCATTCCTGTCGACATATTTGTAATAATTTTACTGAAAAACCAGAATTCTATTTAGATTAAATTAATTTTATTGAACTTCCAAAAAACATTAATAACTTATTACATTTGTAAAACTTATCGCAATATTTCTAATAAAGAATAATAATTTTGATAGCGTACAGTTAATATACTAAGTTGTATAACAGTTTCCAACACGTAATGCTCTCTACAGTATATAAAAATTGATTTTGCGTGTTAAACATTTTATAAGCAACATTATAGAAAATCATTAAGGTCTTTTCTTATGAACAATTTCTATAAAATCTTACAGTTAATATACATTAAGTATTTCTTATTATTCTATAGAATATCTCGTCACTGGTGAATAAATTAAACTACTGAACACAAGTTGAAAGTTCAGTAACATTTAGCCACGTGGACTTTTTTCGGGTTTTTCCTACATTTTCAATTTATATAAAGAAATCAGTTTATCACACGAAATTTTTCTAAAGGTCATTCCGTCTTGATAGATCTGTAGAATTGGTCTTAAGAAAGTATAAAATTAATAGAAGAAACAAAGCTTAGTCTAATTATAAATGTGAGAATATATATTTAATGTTCGGAGTAAATCAATCGTGCAGGTGATTGAACACGTTCTCTTGAAAGACAACTGCATCAATAAAATCGGGAACAAAGCAGGTAATACAGAGACCGTGTTTGCAAAAGTGTCCTCCTCTGTATTTATTTTTTAGAAGCAATTTATATATATATATATATATCTTAATTTTATTTTGCATGATGTCTGTGCAGATTGTCTACGTGTTGCGTTACTTCATTTTATTAAATAAAATAATAACCTTGTTCATATGTTTTGTGTCTGCTAATTGTTATTTTGAAAAAGTATTTACAAAAAAGGTTTGAGCAGCTTTTAATGGAGAGGTAACTAACATTATTTATTTTATTTTAACAATTGCCTATTTTGTTAGCTCGTATTTGACAGTCACACGTGTGTAAATAATTTTCACAATAATGTATTGTAATATTTTCTAGTAACTTTATTTATATCGTGAAATAATAAACGTCATAATTGTTTTATTTAAAAAATGAACGTTTATATTTGGTGCAACTATAATTGTACATTTAACATGTTTATAGAATTACTGTGTATATATTTTATATATGTATATACAGTAGAGCGTCGTTTATCCGAAAGCTGGTTATCCGAATTGTCCGTTATCCGAAAGCATTCCAGTCGGCAAATTTAAATTTTCGCTAGTGCTGTGGCGCTGCAATCTTCGGCTATTTCTCGGGCTACTCAAATATTTTACGTTTTTGATACTAAATTAACATTTGAAGTATAATTTTTTATTGTTTTTATATTTTTCAATATATTTNTTCTTAGCTAGTATTTGACAGTCACACGTGTGTAAATAATTTTTTCAATAATATATTGTAATATTATCTAGTAAGTTTATTTATATCGTGAAATAATAAACGTCATAATTGTTTGATTTGAAAAAGCGTTTGTTCTTGGTGCAACTATAATTGTAGATTTAATATGTCTATAGAATTACTGTGTATATATTTTCAAATATTGATATAATAATAAAATAACGTAAATTATTTCCTTTTTAATAGTTTTTCAACAAGTAAAATTATAACAGCAATACTATATCCACAAACCAATAATATTAAAGCGCTGCAAATGTCTTCGATACTAAGTGAGTGATATGTTTCTTTGTTGTTGCTTTCATCTGTAGGTAAATCGTTCTGTTTCAGTTTTTCGTATACCCCATTATCTACTAATCTTCTAATTCTATATGAAAGAAAAATTAAAATCTGAATTAAATATATACTATATTATTTATTATTCGACAAAAATATTCTTAATAACTGATTTTCTAAACTTCTGCAACTGATATTTAATTCTCGTAGTATATTTATAAATGTCTATTGTTTTTATAGATCCGTAAACATAGATTTACATAAACAATTATTAATGTTTGTTATTTATATGATGTTAAAAAAATATTTCAGACATTGATAGAGATTGATGTTTTCTATAAAAAAAAGTCAAAACAAGTTCAGGAAATAAAACCGTTACACACTTTTAATCGGTATATAAGATGAAAAATTACTTTAATTGCAGTAGAGTTTTAGGTAACAGATGTAAATTTACTTTTATTTTATATGTGTTTAGTCCTATTGTTCTGTCAAAATTTATTAAACATTGTTAGGTAGAAATGAAAGTAATTGAATGTTAATGTGAACAGGAAAAATTGCACAGGGAAAGTTTGTTTTGATGTTGTTTTATATTATAAAAATAGTTTATATGTAATGTGATGAAGAACAATGTGATAAATTTGGATAAGTAAACGAACGGTTAACAGATTCTTCTTAATGTTTTCTTTGTTTCAACCCATACAATAACTTTAATCCTTGACATTGAGAATAAATCCAAGTAAGCATATGAAATGAATGACAGTATTAAGAACAAGAAGCAATCTCTACAATAATACAGCAACTAAAGGAATAATTCGTTAGTTTGCATTGCAAGTAAGTGCAGACCAGTGGCCGATTCGACCGGCCGGATGGCCGAGCGGTTAAGGTGGCAGCCTACCGCTCTAAGGGATCCGGGATCGAATTCAGACGGGTCAAGGAATCCTCAGGAACTTTTCGGGGTTGGTCCGTTTGGATACGTCGGTCCCCCTGTCCCTCACCACCCGTTCACCCCTTTGTGGGCTTGGCCGAACCTATAATGGGCCTGTTATAAGAGACCCTCTTAGTGCCCACAGGGTGGAAGGATTATTAAAAAAAAGTAGCTGATTCGATAAAACAACCTAATACTGCTTGATAGTGGATGATTCATGCGTACTCAAGAGACAGGCCATGTGCAATTTTCAGAATTTTTTACACCTATCATATATTATATTAGAAACCAGTTTCCCTATAGAAAGTACTCTAGAGAAGTGTTCCCTTGTCAGCTCTGTCATATAATCTGTTGTCTTCATTCAACAATCTTATCAATTTTAAAAATGTAATTTTTATTATAAAATTTTTACAAGCCATTTTTAGTGAAAAACGCTAAAAACTGATTTTAGATTCATCTGTAAAAACGCACGTTAGCTCATTAGAATGCAAAATAAAAACGGTGAAGTATAAACTATTTCAAAAAGCAATAAGATATGATTTGTGGTTTAAAATAAACGTTATCATGAAACCATACATAGGAAATATCTTCACATAGATGTCATAATGATTAAGGACATTTTTATACTCTGGACTGTGGTATATAACAGAAAAAAATAGCAGCGATTGCTCAAAAGATCTTAAGGAATATTTGTGTATATGGATGTTACTGAATGTGTTAGAGGTGCACAATTTCTTCACTCTGTTTGAAGTAAAATGACTCCTGTACTTTTTGTTGAAAATTTTAAAAATTTTACATGGAAGTGATCGTATTTAGGAGATTAGATGGTATTAAGTTTTGTTCGTATAAGGACTAGAAGATGGGAAGATAAAGCAGGTCGTGTGTTTCCAGTAGAGTCATACTAAAGTACGAGTTTACCTGTTATTCGAATTTATAATTTCTTTATAAAATTTATATCTACCCTCTATCTCAGTGCCATATCAAGTTTTTCTGACTTCGACCACACCCGGCGCAGATTAGTAATTAGTTAATGATACGCCAAGGTGTTACTAGGAAAAATTACTATCCAGAGTGGTTTCCCGTTGCCTTCTCTGGGGCGCGATGTTACGCGGGGGAACAAACGCTTTCCGGGAGGACTTTTATGGGGTGCTGGCCTCCTATTTAGTCGTTATTGTCAAGGAGAAAACCGGGAAAACTCCAAGCAGCCAACCTGTGCGATCGCGGCGCGAATCCACGACCGAACTCCCAGTATTTAGGGTATGAAAACCACTCGGCCACTGGTGGGCCTACCCTCTATAATACTTTAAAATATAAACAGTTTTTATAATAAAATATGATAACAGACGCATATACAAAATGTTGTTGAAAAAGTTAACTCGTTGCTCTATTTTTAAATTAAATATTAATTTGTAAGCACTCTAGGACATATTACTCTGATAAAAGATAAATGTAGCAATGCTAACGATTTTTGTGCGAGCATTATGAATTCTTATTTACATTAAATTTCTTAAATAATTTTACAAATACTTAAATTAGTGTAAAGTTTATTATCTCGTTTTTTGCCAAATCAATCTGAAATTCATTTAATACAGGTACTTGTATTTTTTTGGCTCTTAACGTTATTCAGTGATGTAAAAGAATATGATATCTTAATTAATCACTGCTCTACTTCACATGTCTTTGAAATGTATGGAAATAATTATAATATCAATTTTTAATTACATACATGCAATGATGTATGAAATAATAATATATGGAAAAATGAAAGGAATGTCCAAAAATAAGTACCGTATTTTGACGAGTATAAGTCGCTGTCGAGTATAAGACGAACCCCTATTTTTAGACAGAAAATTTAGAAAAAAACTTGTTTAATGGGAGATTGCATTTTATTCGTTTTTTTATTCAAGAATGTGACGGATGGGTGAATCGACACCTTTATTAAACTGAAATAATCGTCATTTCTTAATGTAAACTCAGAGGTCACGCAATGACAGTCGACAGAACATGGCGGCGATGACTCGTGTGTCGCTATTCTGATAATCTAGGTACTCTAGCCATTCGGTTGAGGGACCATGTGCTTAACGGATCACTGTACAGGTTGGTCCCTAGAATGGACAACTACTGTAAATAATTTCACTGTAAAAATGGTTACCTGCCGAGTATAAGACGCACCATGATTTTGAGCTCCAAAAAGTAGTAAAAAAAGTGCGACTTATACTCGTCAAAATACGGTAATTAAATATAAAACTGAAAACTTTACATTTAAATAATCGAAGCATTTTAATGAAATAGAAGTATCTACTTACATTTTATTAATTTGTTTTTCATATTTAAAACGTTTTTTAATAGGATATACTAATGTATAAGTTGAAAACGATTCTTCTGAAATTACTAATAATTTTCTCTGTCTAATCGGTAATGAATTTGCAATATTGATAGATGTAATGTATGCATGTATATGTTGTATAGTATATTTAATTGCTTCGTTTACAGCGGGAAAGCTGTTATCTGGATTATTTCGTATGTAATCACCTAAAATGAGAACCATTCCTTTCGGAGAATCCTGTAAAAAACATCGTTAACGTGTTTTTCTAACTTTTACTAATTCATTTTTTAAATAAAATTTTTTTGGAGTCATTCCACTACATTGTTATTGATATATTTTATAATATAATAGAATTGTCCTTGATATTTTAATTTGTTCCCGACATAATCTCACTTACGTATCTAAATGAATGTATATGTTACCGCTAAAGCTCGAAATCCGTTAATGTGCGCAATACCTAGCTAATCTGCAGATTAACTAGGGTGATCCGTTAAAGCTGCGAAAATTATTCCATTTCTCAAATTACCTAGGTAATGTTCAGATTATCTAGGTAATCTGCAAATTACCTACTAGGCACTCGGTAAAGTGAAAATAAGATTTTTGCTGGAACAACAGCAACGTTTCTGTACGCTTAAATTAACATAATGTTATTTATTTAATTTTCAATATCTAAAGAATCAAGTTAATACAATCAACAAATTAGTTGATTGAATCAATCATCAATCAATTAAAAAAACTTTAATACAAAAATCAAACGGTTTAAAATATTACTACAATTAGGGAAATGAATTTGCAAAACATATGATAAAATTGTACTTACTTATTAGTGCAATCTAAAGATTGGTGACACTTTGAATTACGTAGCAATTGGTTTTTGCGACAAGCACGCCTATTTGTGGTACATTTAGATTTGCAGTCACATTTTCTGAAACCCTGCCCAGTACCAAGGGATTGTTTTATTGCTGTTTGACGTAAAGATATTTCTACAGCAGGGACATCCATCTTCTTTCGTTAAAAATCTCTCTTTGCAAACACTGAATTCAGATTTTGCATACAATTGTTTTAAAATACCTGTTTTTGTATCAAGTTTACAAAAGCCATCCTCTGTTTTACTAAGAACCACAGCTAAAATTGAACGTGCATCAGTTTTTGCTCTGTCTTATTCGGGTACTTTAATTCTCACAGCGAAACCTTCATCGACGTTTGGGTGCTTTGCATTAGAAACTTCTAACATTTTCTTGGCTTCATCGCGCTGTATTTTCAGATCCATATTCTTTTTACAGATGATGCACAATACATTCTTACCATACCCTTCCTCTTTAGGATCTACTTTACCACAAACTGCGTGAACAAACATATTACACGATTTACACTTGTGAGCACTTGATGCTGCTTTTGAGCAAACAATGCAGACTATGTCTTGTATAGTGCTCTTTACAGGCTCCGTACGAAACTGTGATGGCGATTCTGCTGAAGTTGAGAGTAACTCAGTGATGACTTCTTCAACTTGCAGAGGTGATTCCTTGGAGGTACAGGGTAACTGAATATTCTTCGTGACTGTATCATCAATCAATGGTAAAGAAGACAGTTTAAAATTATTATCGATAAATTCTTGTATTTCTATAGGTGATTCTGTAGATGCGGGGGATAACGGAATGTCCTCTTGAGTAAGATTTGACTGTAATCTCATAATCACAGTCTCTTGTGAATCTTATAATTTTTCAATTTCTTATTCAGTATTTATCGAATGTCAAACAATTCTCTGGCATGGACAAACTTTTTCAAACCTTTCTCGCGCATCTGGCAACGGCTCAATGAGTTTTTCACAGCCTCGTACAGTCAACACATCACACCTTTGAATTATTTGATAATCTCGAGATGATTCTTTCTTCTTGGAAACTTTTATTTGCTTTACATCTTCAATTATGGAATCATACTTTGGTTTGTTATTAAAACACTACGTATTATATTTTAAATCTTCGCTAAAGAGGTTTGCGAAGAATCTTTTCTTGATTTTACTCACCAATTCGGTGCTTGCTTGCATTCTAGGATTTAAATTTATCTACGTAAAAAGAAGGAATGGGGAAAGGAAGTGAAAGAAACAAACTTTTGAACTTTAACGATACGGAAGTCGTTAATGTGCAGATTACCTAGATACTCTGCAAATTACCTAGGTAATTTGAGAAATTGAACAATTTTCGCAGCTTTAACGGATCACCTTAGTTAATCTGCAGATTAGCTAGGTAATGTACACATTAACGGATTTCGAGCTTTAGCGGTAACATATATAAAAATAGAAATATATTGATAAAATTTACCACCATCATTTTGTCGAATGCAGAATGTGAGAGAATTCCACAAGAATATTTATGATTTCTAACTGTATTTGAGAGTTCTTCAATTGTTCTCGGTACTTTCTCATAAGCGGGATAAGTCATGAAGGAAAAGAGAACACTACTGTATGCAGATATAAGTACGGTTGTCACTAATAGCCAAATTCCAATAATAATTCTTAAAGAACTGCATTTATCATGATTCATTTCACTTCCTAGAAAAAATTAATATGAAGAATT
The DNA here is from genome assembly GCF_000671375.1 of Centruroides sculpturatus. Classification (NCBI taxonomy): domain Eukaryota; kingdom Metazoa; phylum Arthropoda; class Arachnida; order Scorpiones; family Buthidae; genus Centruroides; species Centruroides sculpturatus. The sequence goes on from NW_019384806.1 coordinate 51,237, forward strand.
TTATTTAAAAATAACATAGAAAGTATGAAATGTACAATAATACAGTTTTTGTATCTACTGTTAGTTTTAATTTTGTCAAAATATGTTTGTTATATAATTATAAAAGTTAACAGAAAATAATTTACAACACTAGTAACTAACACACATTGCAGTTATTAGAAAAATTCAAGTCTATTATTTAATAACACTTACGGAAGAAATGAAGTATCGATATAAAAAAATATTTTAAATATATATAAGGAAGATAACCATCGATACTAGAGTCATAATGCTTGAGATCTTAACAATTGGATATTGAATTTCTGCTCGTGATTGGAAGATATCCTGCCACTACAAATCTATATATCAATTTACTTTTACATTCCTGTTAAGATTTATTAAAACACACTGTAAGTGTTTTGCAATAATTTTTTTTTCATTACTTTATCTACTGCAACCAATTTCACGAACTAGAATTTACAGTTTACATGATTTAAAACTGTTAATTTTAAATTTTAACATATTTGTTATCTTATTTCGTCTCAGTGATGACGTTTAAATTCTAGTAGGAAGGTTAAATCGAGTGTAGAAGAGGTTCCTGTCGATTTGCGAATGGAGGTAGAAAAAAATCCACTATCTATATACTAAACTATTTAATGAGATTATATATTTAACAAATTATATATAGGTAGACATGTTTTTTAGAGTATTACAAAATATCAAGCAATACGGTTGCAATGACTCTAATCTACACTACAACTTAATTCTATACAAAGTGTCAATGCTAGTTTCTCTAGCTATCACGAGAGAGCTTACATCAAGGTATTACATGAGTTTGAGAACCTTTTCTTCGGAGGCTGGATCGATGTTCTATTATCAGGTAAAGAATTCCAGTATCTTATCACACAGACGAGTATAATTCAAACTATACCTGTTCAGGGTGACTAGAAAGCAGCCTTGAAAGATAGTACTGTTTCACGTTTATACAGATATGCTGGCCAACCGGGAGGCTCTTCATCAGGTCATATTACATTAACTGCCATTATGACAGGAACTCCAACATCTTTTCCATCAGAGGAAATGTAAAGATGTTAGAAAAATAAAAATTTACCTTTTCTGCCTTCCCACCATTTAACAAAATAATTTTATCTTCCTAAATAAAATTATTACATTTAGTTTATATTAAATATAATACAGTAGAGCGTCGTTTATCCGAAAGCCGGTTATCCGAAACGTCGGTTAACCGAAAGCATTCCAGTTGGCAAATTTAAATTTTCGCAAGTGCTGTGGCGCTGCAATCTTCGGCTATATCTTGGGCTACTCTAATATTTTTTTGTTGGTGTGTGTGTTTTAGCTGGCAGCACTGGCATTGTTGTGTGGTGTTATTCTGAGAACTGTGTGTCCTGTTGAATCGAACGTTTTTTATACTAGATCAACTTCTAAAGTATATATTTTTTGGTTTATACATTTTTCAATATATTTATTTTGTTTGTAAAAAGTAGAGAAATAATTTTTGACGATACAATGACCACGATTATTATTTTAAAAAGTTTACGTTAGGCTTAACATTGACGAACATCAACGCGAAGCGACACGCAATGGAGAAAAACTTCAACACGGGATAGGTTAATATATTTTTTCGTACATAATCGATTATCCGAAAAATAGGTTATCCGAACAAACCCAGTCCCCAATTGATTCGGATAAACGACGCTCTACTGTATTTATGCTTAATTGCCCTTTTTACTGCATTCCAGATCCAGCTTCGCACAGTATTGTATTTCTGCTGATACGAAAAATGTAATTTTTGGTTTCATATGGTGAATTTTGCATTTTTATATGACTAAACGTTTTTGATTAAAAGGCCTTTTAAAATTTAAATGAATGTATATCAATTTATTTCATGTAAAATATGTAAAGCTTTATAAAGTGAAGCATAATATTTTACATATATGTATGAAATGAAACGAAATTTATTTTTGAAAATGAAATTTATTACTGCTCTTGTAATTAGTTGCATATCTGAAAACTTGTATAAAAATTTATATATTTTTATAAATAAACAGTTGATTAAGTAGATGTAATAAGTAATTTTTTATCGTATTCTTTATCGTATTCTACTCTAAATAGGAAAAGTACTTATTTGTAAGAAAATGTTTTTCAATATTAGTGAATTTTGTATCGAGTTATTCTTATCTACATATATTAAAACTTCATTTTCTATGAATTTGTACAAAAAAAATTTAAGTTGCAGTAATTCGCCAATTTCTTCAAACATAAGTTCATATTCATTTTTTTAATACAGTGAAATATATATATTCTTAATATATTCTTGGTAACGACATCAATAATTCTATAAAATTTAAAATATTTTTTTTTCGGCGACAAGAAATTAAAAAAATAATAACTTTAAATAAATTTATAATGAGTTTATAAAGTTTTTGTTAATTAATATATCTGTAAATGATTTAATAAATATCTGAAAAATTTATTTGTATTTNATACTGCTTGAGATCTTAACAATTGGATATTGACTTTCTGCTCGTGATTGGAAGATATTCTGCCACTACAAATCTATATATCAATTTACTTTTACATTCCTGTTAAGATTTATTAAAACACACTGTAAGTGTTTTGCAATAATTTTTTTTTCATTACTTTATCTACTGCAACCAATTTCACGAACTAGAATTTACAGTTTACATGATTTAAAACTGTTAATTTTAAATTTTAACATATTTGTTATCTTATTTCGTCTCAGTGATGACGTTTAAATTCTAGTAGGAAGGTTAAATCGAGTGTAGAAGAGGTTCCTGTCGATTTGCGAATGGAGGTAGAAACAAATCCACTATCTATATACTAAACTATTTAATGAGATTATATATTTAACAAATTATATATAGGTAGACATGTTTTTTAGAGTATTACAAAATATCAAGCAATACGGTTGCAATGACTCTAATCTACACTACAACTTAATTCTATACAAAGTGTCAATGCTAGTTTCTCTAGCTATCACGAGAGAGCTTACATCAAGGTATTACATGAGTTTGAGAACCTTTTCTTCGGAGGCTGGATCGATGTTCTATTATCAGGTAAAGAATTCCAGTATCTTATCACACAGACGAGTATAATTCAAACTATACCTGTTCAGGGTGACTAGAAAGCAGCCTTGAAAGATAGTACTGTTTCACGTTTATACAGATATGCTGGCCAACCGGGAGGCTCTTCATCAGGTCATATTACATTAACTGCCATTATGACAGGAACTCCAACATCTTTTCCATCAGAGGAAATGTAAAGATGTTAGAAAAATAAAAATTTACCTTTTCTGCCTTCCCACCATTTAACAAAATAATTTTATCTTCCTAAATAAAATTATTACATTTAGTTTATATTAAATATAATACAGTAGAGCGTCGTTTATCCGAAAGCCGGTTATCCGAAACGTCGGTTAACCGAAAGNATACCTTCTTGGGGTTGTTTCGGCTTTTTATCTACGTAAATATGACGCTGGTAAATGCAGATTAAAAAACTGCTTTGAGGTGATGCTAATTTTTAAACTTTTTGCAAATTTTCATCCGATGTCAAAAATTATAATTAAATATCTGGAAAAAAAGTCCTTCCAAAAAGGAACCACCATTTATTATCTTCGTATTCCAGACTATCATTTATTCTTGGCGACTGACTTTTTACTTTAGGCTACTGGTCGCCGAATAACAAAAATACATCTAGTTAAAAAAAATGGAAATTTTTAAACGAACATTTTGGTGGCCAGTAGCGTAAAATAGATCAGTCACCAAGAACGTATAATCTGGAATATGAAAACAATAAATGGTGGTTCCTTTTTAAAAAAACTTTGTCTTCAGATATTTAATTATAATTTTTGCCATCGGATGAAAATTTGTAAAAAGTTTAAAAAGTATCTTCACCACAGGGCAGTTTTTTAATCTGCATTTACCAGCGTCATTTTTACGTAGATAAAAAATTCGAAACAACCCCAAGAAGGTAAACTAGAAGATTGAAATTAGATGTTCGTATACCTCCAATTCCCTTTTTATTGAATATTTTGTTGTACATATTTTGCTACGTGATCAATATGAAGAATTTTTATCGAAATCTTCTTTAGTTCATCCACACTTCATAAGAGAGGTTGGTGCAGAATGACAGGTTCAGATATTATCGACATAATTCACCAACATGAAAATCATTAATAATAAAAATTTTCGTATATTTCAAGCAAAGATTCTTTCTCTAAAAAACGTAATTTTAGTAAAACTAAATAATATAGCAAAAACTTACTTACTTCAAATGAAAACGGCATTATTATTGTCATTAGCTTTGGCATTCGTTTAGGTTCAGAAACAACAAATAAAACTCTACTATCATCAACAGGAGCTGTGAATTTCACTGAGTGAAATCTGTCGTACGTCGCATACATTGAAACCTTGAGATGTTAAACTGCGAATGACAAACCAACAAATTTTTTTTATTGTCCACGAAGTCGTTATATGAAAAAAATACACGTTTCCTTTAACAATACAATAAATTGCAATTGCGGTAACAAATGAAGAAGCAAAAAGACAGATCCATACCTAAAAATATATCATAAAACAAATTAGTATGAATGAGCACTTATTGAAAGTGACATTTTCACAATGCTAGATTGCAATTTTTAATTTAAATAAATAAAAATTTATGCTTTCTATTTTATATTAGTACAAGTAACCCCCCTGTAACACGGTAGTTACGTTTCAATAAATTGCCGTGTCATGCGAATCCGTGTTATAGGAAACAAAGAACTAGTACGAAAAGGAGCGTTAGGTTCCAAAAATTAAAAAAAAAAACATGCTATTATATTTTCATAGTTAAGATAAATATCTTTATTAAAATTTTCTTAAGGATACGCCAAGGTGTTACTAGGAAAAATTACTATAAGCTCTATTAACCGAAAGTGTTTTCCTTTTGGCAAGTTATCCTTATCCTGTCAGTATTTCCCTGCATTATCTTCAGATCCATGCTTTACCTTTTGCAAAAAGTATGTAATTTTAGATTGCTTACTTTTAGTTAAGTACTTTTAGTACTTTTAGATCTTTATAAATTTCCTTCTATGATGCTAAGCACTTATGAAGAATAAAGCAAGTATGGTATAATTGAAAAACATTCGGCAACATTAGAAGCAGAAGCGTCGAGATCTTGGCAACATTGAAATAAGTCTCGAGAGTTATTTCAATGTTGCCAGAGACTTATTTCAATCTCGAGACTTATTTCAATGTTGTATCGACAGAAAGCGAGGAAAAAAATTTACATATTTAAGTATTATTTTCGTGAACTATTATTTCTTAAGTATGTAAAAATTTATTACATTTCATGTTGTACAAGGGTTTTACCGAATTCTCGAACCGTGTCAGAGTGAATCCGTACTATAACAGTACCGTGTTATACGGGGATGGTACCAATTCTCGAACCGTGTTACAGTGAATTCGTGCTATAGAAGTGCCGTGTTATACGGGTGTTACCTGTACTATAATGTCTTGCCTCTGTACATCATACTTTTCTATTAGCAACGGAGTCATGTATCTAACTAATTTCATCAGCTGGTCAAATATTTAACTCGTTTCAAGAATATAATTTTGAATTAAAATAATGTGATTATTGGGTTGTACAGAAAATTCCTATATAGTTAATCGTTACCACTTTAGCTTCTACGCTATAGTATCTGTTCTCGAGTTTCATGTGTCTAACACCATTCTCGAGTTAAAATGCAGCCGAATAAACAAAAACTAATTAAATTTAATAACTATAGTAATGTAAACTTCTTAATAAATCTTCGAATGTGTAAGTCTAATATTTATAATAAAGTAATAGGAAATAAATTGCAGATTGCTCAATAATATTGTAAATTTTTAGATATATTCGATTAATGGAAAAAAGTTTAACAGTGAATATTTTTAGTTAAAAAAATACAATTTTTTAAAAAAAAAAATTAGTGGTATACGGATGTCTTCTAGTTTCCATAATACCTTCTTGGGGTTGTTTCGGCTTTTTATCTACGTAAATATGACGCTGGTAAATGCAGATTAAAAAACTGCTTTGAGGTGATGCTAATTTTTAAACTTTTTGCAAATTTTCATCCGATGTCAAAAATTATAATTAAATATCTGGAAAAAAAGTCCTTCCAAAAAGGAACCACCATTTATTATCTTCGTATTCCAGACTATCATTTATTCTTGGCGACTGACTTTTTACTTTAGGCTACTGGTCGCCGAATAACAAAAATACATCTAGTTAAAAAAAATGGAAATTTTTAAACGAACATTTTGGTGGCCAGTAGCGTAAAATAGATCAGTCACCAAGAACGTATAATCTGGAATATGAAAACAATAAATGGTGGTTCCTTTTTAAAAAAACTTTGTCTTCAGATATTTAATTATAATTTTTGCCATCGGATGAAAATTTGTAAAAAGTTTAAAAAGTATCTTCACCACAGGGCAGTTTTTTAATCTGCATTTACCAGCGTCATTTTTACGTAGATAAAAAATTCGAAACAACCCCAAGAAGGTAAACTAGAAGATTGAAATTAGATGTTCGTATACCTCCAATTCCCTTTTTATTGAATATTTTGTTGTACATATTTTGCTACGTGATCAATATGAAGAATTTTTATCGAAATCTTCTTTAGTTCATCCACACTTCATAAGAGAGGTTGGTGCAGAATGACAGGTTCAGATATTATCGACATAATTCACCAACATGAAAATCATTAATAATAAAAATTTTCGTATATTTCAAGCAAAGATTCTTTCTCTAAAAAACGTAATTTTAGTAAAACTAAATAATATAGCAAAAACTTACTTACTTCAAATGAAAACGGCATTATTATTGTCATTAGCTTTGGCATTCGTTTAGGTTCAGAAACAACAAATAAAACTCTACTATCATCAACAGGAGCTGTGAATTTCACTGAGTGAAATCTGTCGTACGTCGCATACATTGAAACCAGTGGTGATATTCAGCGGGTTCGCACAGGTTCGGCCGAACCCGTTGTTAACATTTTCAAAGTTTTCCGAACCCGTTGTTAAACACACGTAATATTTCTCGGTGGTTTTGTTTCTTTTAAAAAATATATTAAAAAATACGTATTATACTCTGTAACACTACTAAACTAGAGCCTTATACCCCGTTCGCCATGATGCAACCTCCATCGACCGTTTCAATCTCGACTGAAATGAGATTTAATCGCGATCGACTCAAGAGAGTTCTTGAAACTAGGTCCAGTCATACGAGAGATCCCACAATCCCACGCGCGCGAGAAAATACAAGATGGCTGCGGAACACGTGT
>NW_019384806.1:59735-104498 GCF_000671375.1 Centruroides sculpturatus
ATTTTTTAAATTTTGAATGACTGAACATAAAAATTTAAAATCGATACCATCAAAGACTACAGTGTTATTAATTTTCTTCACTTTTAAATAAGGAGAAAACTTAAAATATTTTAAAAATAGAAATAAGATATATTTTTTATAAATAATTTAAAGTAAATTAATACCAAACTTACAGGTACTCCAGTAATTCTTATTTTATTAACACTTTTACTTTGATGTGTATTTTTCATGGTTTGTTCTATAATAAATGATATTAATCAACGCTTAAGTTTTGATATCTTTTTATATGTATGTATTTTCGTTAATTTAATAACCTATGTGTAAAATATAAAACAAGAAATTTCGTAACTTCTTTAGTAAAAATTTGAAAATTGTGATGATGCTATCTGATGTGATATATCACATCAAAGAAAACATTATATGATTAATTAATATTCGAAGACAAGAAAAATGATTCAAAAATAATAATCTTGAGCTTAAAGAGTAGTTTAATTAAGAGAAATATTTTCATTAAATCTAATACCACCGAGAAACCGACAGAAAGATACCCCTATATCTTTCTGTTACTTGGAAGTCTAAATAACACAATTTACCAACAGAAATGTCACTAATAAAAAACTATTCGGATAACAGCTACAACTTTTTGTAAAAAGAAAAATTATTGTTTAGTTTTACACTGGGTGAACAAAATTGTTTTTCCCCACACACTAACACTCATACATATAGAAAAATATATCTTTTTTTTTGGAATTTTAGGCGTTTTATGGCAGCTGTAGAAACTGTCTATGGTAACAGTAAAATATTTTATGAATAGATTATATATAAAGGGAAAAACTTATAAATGAAGACTACTACTTTTGTAAAAGAAAAAAAATTAAATGTGTTCATTATTTCACATTAATAAATTAATTTAATTATCCATCATAATGTTTGTAAAATATACCTGAAGTAATTTACATACTTGTGACTAACAACTTGTACCAAGTACAGCCGAAGAAGGAAAGTTTAAGTAACTGAAACACTTACAGTTTTTACAATAAATAATCAGTGTAAATCAGCTTTTTTTTTATTTTTCCTAATGCCTGAATATTCTGCTGTAAATTTATCCGAAAGCCAAAAATTGGTGCACGTATATCTAATTACAGTATATATTACAGAGAGAGAGTACCAGGAGGAGCCGCGCAACTCTGTCTCAGACAGTTTTGCTCGACTCATGCCAGTTAATAAATACGTAGACTTTTACAGTTGCTGTAGTTTTAGTATTTGTGATTAGTACTTTTCCACTGTGAAATCATTAGCTTTTTCTTCAACAGAAAAATTATATTTCTTTAGAATATACATACATGATAAGTCAATTTCTTTCAGTCTCTTGACACGCTTTTGAGGTGATAACAATTCCATGGCTGAGTCTTAACTTTTTTGCATTGTATAGCAGATACTCATCCACTATACAATGCCTACAATAAAAGGTCGACTTCTCCGTGGAATTGTTATCATCTTAGAAGCCTGTCAAGAGACTGAAAGAAATTGCTTCATCATGTATGTATAGTCTAAAGAAATATAATTTTTTTGTTAAAGTAAATTCGTCTCGGAATTTTTTAAAATAGCTTTTTCTTCAATTTAATTAACCATTTAACCGATGCGTACTGTCTTGTTTGCATTTATGAAAGGTTTTCTTTAAAAAAAAATTGTATCAATATCAGTTTATGCAGTTCATAAATTTATCGTATTACCGTTCACCACTTAACTTTTCCAAAAGTACGTGAGCTAGTACACGTACATCATTGTCTATCACATATGCCAATTTATTAAATTATTTTTGCAGGGAAAATTTTTACAGCGTATTATTAATTAGCTTAATCAGTTGCGCTATTGTTTTCTATAAGAGGTTTTTTTTTTCAAATTAATTAAATTTTCTAAACTTTTTAAACAGATTTGAAGCGAGTAAAAATTATAAAAATACTATTGGATGTCTTTTATGACATCAGCAGGTGTTTTCTGTTTTTTATGGAGTAGAATTTTTTTCCATATTTTTTTGGTTTCTCCGTATTTGAATAGCATAAAAATATCAATTATTTTTATCATTTTTAACTAATCTCATCAGGTGGTCAAATATTTAACTCGTTTAAAAAATATAATTTTGAATTAAAATAATGTGATTATTGGGTATGAGTGTAGCAATGATTTTGTTATATATTTTTTGTATTTGTATTATATAGCAACGCTTCGAGTCATATAACCTTTGTATTATTTTTCTAACAAATAAACGGTCATGACGTGGCGTCTTTATTAAGCCCGCCACTTTTTGGTTCGGTATTACTTTGAAATGCATTAAAGTAGTTGTGTATGATTATTAAACTTACTTGTAAGGTATCCTACTCACTATCTGTTAACACCTAACATGCAATAGTGATATATTCAAGAACTTGAATAAATGTAAATACCCTGCACTGAGGTGATGTACGTAATAAACAAGGGAGCAAGCCGATTTCCAATGGGAGCTCTCTGTATATCAGATATGCTAATAATATATTCTAATAATACTAATATATTCTAAAAATAGCAGATTGTCATTGACAACGACAAAAGTGTAAAAATGTCATTCGCGCTTGTTCACAGAAAATCTGTAGTTGGCCTCACGTAACTGCCGAACGGAAAGTCCGTTCGCAATGTTCGTTATTCGAGGCGTACGTTATACGAGACACTACTGTACAGCTCAATATGTTAATAAATTGTTTGTTATAAGCTGAAATTTAAGTATGTTTTTATTATTATTGAAANACTTATATATAATAAAATCTATTAATTAAAAAAATTAAAAAACGATCGCAGGTCGTTTTTGACATCAGAAACTAGCTTTAAATAACTTTACCGAAGGAAAATTTGCGCACTACAACTTTAGAACGATGAATGATATTTGATATCAAACTCCCTTTAAAAAACAAATTAAAAGCAATTAAGCGTGAACCGTGCGTCATTAAAAGTAAATTAAAATCGCGATAAAATTTATTCGCGCGGGAAAAAAATTTTGAAAAAATTTGGAGACTTAAAAAACATTTCAAAAATAAAAAAAAACAAAAACTTTTTAGGGGGTCTAAACGCCCGAGTTTTGTTAACGCTATGTAACATGCCCGAGATATCTCGGGCTCGGGGCTTAGGAAACATTTTCTGTTAGCGAACCCTTTGTTAAATATTTCGAATATCACCACTGATTGAAACTATACTAAGATCAGCTTCCTTATATATATATACAAATAAACTATTATAGATAATAGTAATTATTTTTACAAATTCAATTGAACTGTTATTGCTATTCTTACCTTTCTTTGTATTTTTCCAATTAAACCAGTCCACGAACCATTGTCCAATTTAATTCCATATACTTTTTCAAGAGGTTCAATAATTTCATATCTATGTAAAATGTCTTATAAAAATTTTATATTTTCATATATTTTTATGTATAAATAAAATGAATTTACTTACTGAACATTTTTTAAATTTTGAATGACTGAACTTAAAAATTTAAAATCGATACCATCAAAGACTACAGTGTTATTAATTTTCTTCACTTTTAAATAAGGAAAAAACTTAAAAATAGAAATAAGATATATTTTTTATAAATAATTTAAAGTAAATTAAAACCAAACTTACTGGTACTCCAGTAATTCTTATTTTATTTACACTTTTACTTTGATGTGTATTTTTCATGACTTGTTCTATAACAAATGATATTAATCAATGCTTAAGTTTTGATATCTTATATATATATTTTTTTTCGTTAATTTAATAACCTATGTGTAAAATATAAAACAAGAAATTTCGTAACTTCTTTAGTAAAAATTTGAAAATTGTGATGATGCTATCTGATGTGATATATCACATCAAAGAAAACATTATATGATTAATTAATATTCGAAGACAAGAAAAATGATTCAAAAATAATAATCTTGAGCTTAAAGAGTAGTTTAATTAAGAGAAATATTTTCATTAAATCTAATACCACCGAGAAACCGACAGAAAGATACCCCTATATCTTTCTGTTACTTGGAAGTCTAAATAACACAATTTACCAACAGAAATGTCACTAATAAAAAGATAACAGCTACAACTTTTTGTAAAAAGAAAAATTATTGTTTAGTTTTACACTGGGTGAACAAAATTGTTTTTCCCCACACACTAACACTCATACATATAGAAAAATATATCTTTTTTTTGGAATTTTAGGCGTTTTATGGCAGCTGTAGAAACTGTCTATGGTAACAGTAAAATATTTTATGAATAGATTATATATAAAGGGAAAAACTTATAAATGAAGACTACTACTTTTGTAAAAAAAAAAAAATTAAATGTGTTCATTATTTCACATTAATAAATTAATTTAATTATCCATCATAATGTTTGTAAAATATACCTGAAGTAATTTACATACTTGTGACTAACAACTTGTACCAAGTACAGCCGAAGAAGGAAAGTTTAAGTAACTGAAACACTTACAGTTTTTACAATAAATAATCAGTGTAAATCAGCTTTTTTTTTATTTTTCCTAATGCCTGAATATTCTGCTGTAAATTTATCCGAAAGCCGAAAATTGGAGCACGTATATCTAATTACAGTATATATTACAGAGAGAGAGTACCAGGAGGAGCCGCGCAACTCTGTCTCAGACAGTTTTGCTCGACTCATGCCAGTTAATAAATACGTAGACTTTTACAGTTGCTGTAGTTTTAGTATTTGTGATTAGTACTTTTCCACTGTGAAATCATTAGCTTTTTCTTCAACAGAAAAATTATATTTCTTTAGAATATACATACATGATAAGTCAATTTCTTTCAGTCTCTTGACACGCTTTTGAGGTGATAACAATTCCATGGCTGAGTCTTAACTTTTTTGCATTGTATAGCAGATACTCATCCACTATACAATGCCTACAATAAAAGGTCGACTTCTCCGTGGAATTGTTATCATCTTAGAAGCCTGTCAAGAGACTGAAAGAAATTGCTTCATCATGTATGTATAGTCTAAAGAAATATAATTTTTTTGTTAAAGTAAATTCGTCTCGGAATTTTTTAAAATAGCTTTTTCTTCAATTTAATTAACCATTTAACCGATGCGTACTGTCTTGTTTGCATTTATGAAAGGTTTTCTTTAAAAAAAAATTGTATCAATATCAGTTTATGCAGTTCATAAATTTATCGTATTACCGTTCACCACTTAACTTTTCCAAAAGTACGTGAGCTAGTACACGTACATCATTGTCTATCACATATGCCAATTTATTAAATTATTTTTGCAGGGAAAATTTTTACAGCGTATTATTAATTAGCTTAATCAGTTGCGCTATTGTTTTCTATAAGAGGTTTTTTTTTTCAAATTAATTAAATTTTCTAAACTTTTTAAACAGATTTGAAGCGAGTAAAAATTATAAAAATACTATTGGATGTCTTTTATGACATCAGCAGGTGTTTTCTGTTTTTTATGGAGTAGAATTTTTTTCCATATTTTTTTGGTTTCTCCGTATTTGAATAGCATAAAAATATCAATTATTTTTATCATTTTTAACTAATCTCATCAGGTGGTCAAATATTTAACTCGTTTAAAAAATATAATTTTGAATTAAAATAATGTGATTATTGGGTATGAGTGTAGCAATGATTTTGTTATATATTTTTTGTATTTGTATTATATAGCAACGCTTCGAGTCATATAACCTTTGTATTATTTTTCTAACAAATAAACGGTCATGACGTGGCGTCTTTATTAAGCCCGCCACTTTTTGGTTCGGTATTACTTTGAAATGCATTAAAGTAGTTGTGTATGATTATTAAACTTACTTGTAAGGTATCCTACTCACTATCTGTTAACACCTAACATGCAATAGTGATATATTCAAGAACTTGAATAAATGTAAATACCCTGCACTGAGGTGATGTACGTAATAAACAAGGGAGCAAGCCGATTTCCAATGGGAGCTCTCTGTATATCAGATATGCTAATAATATATTCTAATAATACTAATATATTCTAAAAATAGCAGATTGTCATTGACAACGACAAAAGTGTAAAAATGTCATTCGCGCTTGTTCACAGAAAATCTGTAGTTGGCCTCACGTAACTGCCGAACGGAAAGTCCGTTCGCAATGTTCGTTATTCGAGGCGTACGTTATACGAGACACTACTGTACAGCTCAATATGTTAATAAATTGTTTGTTATAAGCTGAAATTTAAGTATGTTTTTATTATTAAAAAAATATATATATAACTTACCACCAAAAGTTTCAGGAATAAACAAATTGATTACAAAAATCAACAGCACAAAAGAAAATTTCGTAGTCATATCTTGGCTCTGTTTTTTGGTGTACAAATCAACAAATTTACTAAAAATATGAAACTTATTAACTTCAATTAATTTAATTTAAAATGGAAAAATTATTAAAATCATTTTTTAATGTATAAGATAATATTTATAAAATATCTCTTACCTATTTGAACTTTTCACGATTGTCTTGCAGTAATCAGAGCTCGTATTGACCGTATGCATGATGCTTATATTATTCATTCTAAACAATATTTTACTTTCTATTTTTTGTTTATTGAGCTTATTTCTGCAAGTGCTTCAAACTAGAAATTAAAATCAATAATTCAATCAGTTTTTAAATTCCAGCTCTGTGTTTTCTACTGAAACAATAAATTATATTAATTTCAAATTTTCATTACTTTCAAAGCAGGCAATTGACTTATATCAAAAAATTTGTTAATTTGATTTGTTACTTATGTAGCAGTGATATGAAAATTGCTGAATATTAAATGTATGTTTTTATACATGATATTTCTTGTAGTGTTCAATAAACGAACATACCAAAAAAGTAAAATTTTAAATTAATTAATTTCTCTTTAAAATGATTTTAATTTTATTTCTGAACATGAAGTTAAGATTGCCTCAAAAGCTCTTTCGCAATGTAATAGCCAGTTGGTTATGAACTTGACCTGATATATCACAGAAACTGAGATCCTGAACATTGTACATCGTATTACTAAGTAAACCTGGACCGAAGATTATCAATGCAATTTGACTGTTATCAGTAACAATATTGGTGTGTGCTCATTGAGCAGTTATTTTCCTCTTTTGACACATCCGATATACAAGACAGTACCAAGAAAGTTTCATAAAATATAATAAAGAAATAATACACTTGTAGAACATTGAGTAACGCTTTTTGTGAAAATATTAATATTGCTGTGTTTAATTAATGTGCTGTACTTAATTATTTTTATGCAAAGAATTACTTGATTGTGCATTTTATTCTGGAATCACGTGATGAAATCAGAATTTCCGGGTCTATTTTTTTAGCAAGTCCACCTTCAGTTGGAGTTGGTGTATGTAGATGTAGATTTTTACACGACTCTGCAGTCCTGCTTAAAAATTATCTCAAATATAAGCAGAGACATTTACTTGTCTAATTGAGTATGCAATTAGAGGTAAGTAAGCAAAGTGACGAACTTCATCAGCTCTCTACAAGAAGAAGAAGAGTGTTGTTGTTATTGTCTACATATTTTAATATTAATAATGTTAACATCAGCGAAAATACAAATGCAGTCGATCCTGATATGATGATAGTTTTAATTTTGGGTTTCTTCAGAAATGATTTTTAAAGGCATATAAAACAACCACCAGTTTTATGCTAGTACCGTTGTGCTTCGACGGCCGGATGGCCGAGCGGTCAAGGTGGCAGCCTACCGATCTGGGGGACTCGGGATAGAATTTGGACGGGTCAAGGAATCTTCAGGAATCTTTCGGGGTGGTCCGTTCGGATATGTCGGACCTCGTTTCTCACCACTCGGCCGCCCCATTGTGGGCCTGACCGAACCCATAATAGGCCTGCTATACGAGGCCCTTTTAGTGCTCACAGGGCGGAAAAAGTAAAAAAAGTACCTTTGTGCTTAAGTTATCTGTGTATGTATTATTTTTATGAAGTTATTTTATAATAAACTATCTTTAACAGTAAATTCAGATATTACAAATAATTGCAATGTTGATGTTGATATTACAAGAAATTCTGACATACATAAAACGTCATTTTGTAATGCAATATTAATGTTTGTGCTTTTTATATTTGTATAATTTCTGGGTGGGATGATGGCGACAGTTGTGATTACTTCAGGTTATTGCAATGTATTCTATTTGTTTATTTAACTTATCATGTTCATGAAAAAGTACCAACAACTGTTAAAGAATTGAAAAATAAACTAACGAAAGAAAGTTCTTCTTGTGGAAATTAATGTTTTTCGCGTGATGAAAAGTTTTTAATAATAAAATTTTTACTTTTCAAAAAATCTTCAATTTCTTATTTATTTAAAAACCTTATATAATATTGTTCATGTAAGCACCACCAAGCGATATTTAAAACCTATCTGTAATAAAATCTGTATTTTACACATGGCAAAAAACGAACCTTTACAAACATTAGAAAACATACAAAAATTCATCCAAAAAATTGTTTCCCTATTTATGAAAAAAAAAAAAATCGAATAATTTTTGAAAAAGAAATTTGCATTTTTTGGGGCAAAAAGTATATTTGGTCTGACAAAAATTGAGAAAAGAATTTGTTTGTTTAATCAAAAGACTCCATTATTAATTACATTATTAAATATGCCGTAAAAAATTAATTCTATAAAAATTTCATTAAGTGTAAGTTTTCTTTCTGAAAACATTAAATAAAAAATTATTTTTCATTAATTATTGAAAACACTACACTGTTTTAATATATACATTTTAGTTTGCTATTTTATACAACATTTTTTGTTGTATATCAAATTATACTTGATGTTCCATATGTTTGGATATAAGATTTATCTTGATCTTTGTCCTTTCTTTGACACGAAAACAATATCACTAAATGAAAAGAAAAAAAGTGAAATCATTTTTCATGCATTCAGTGTGAGAGCTTTCAAAGAGTTTAGCATATTGCATTCAGATTTGTCACTTATTTCATACCATGATCTGAATGCAGCCTGTTATATTTTTTTGCAAGTTATTACGGAGTGCACGTCTTTACCATAGAAAAAATTGTTTACCCAATACCAAACTTTACCTTTAAAAAAGGAAAAAAACAACCGAATTTCTAGTTGTCTATACTAATAGTGACTTTACACATGTATGTTTAAACTAGCTTAAAAAATAAACTCTAAAGTCGTCTAATTGATGATTATTCTAGAATTATGAATAATGTGTATTCTACTCAAAATCTTTTGTAATCGGATTAAATCAGTATTATTTATTAGTTCAAGTAGTATTTAATTTTATTAAAAACTGAAGTGTGCCATTCGTATAACTGCATTAAAACCATATAACAATTAATTAATTGAATAAATAGATATTTAGTGTAGTAAAAAGTACTTGAAATTATAAACTGAATATATAGAATCTACTGTATGAACCTTGTACTTAGTTGTATTTAACTGTTGTCCACTCTTTTGGTTGTATTTTATGTGGAATTAAGCACAAAATTTCTGCATAAAACTTATCATAAAGGAACAGAATTTATTTTCTATTTTCATATAAGAGAATGCATATCAGACCAAGATAAAGATGTTTCTGGTACGGTTTATTACTACTTTGGATACAAGATTTCTGATTTCATCTAAACTGCTACTAGCGAAAATTATGACAGAACATTGAAATCAGCGATGTATCAAGCTAAGTAAATCAAGTGATTGAGAACAATTGCAACAAATTGTCTTTCAACTCTGAGGAATAAATAAAACTATTATGTCCATTCTCAGCAGATTATGAAGCTGTTCTGTACTTTTAGTCGTTTATTATAGTAGAAAAATAAATCTACTCTTAGGCCTATATGAAAAATAAATTTGAACAGTACTGTTAACTGGCTTGAATCTATTTAAATATAATCTGTTAATATCGAAAAGTTAAATTTGATGCCAAAAAACAGTTTTTGTCGAGTTTGAAGATTCTCATAAAATATGTGGATTTATTCTTTGTTAAATTCTTTTCTACGGTATTCTGGGTTTATATGAATTGTAATAGAAACTTTTTTAATTATTTTATTAAATCTGTTGTAGAAGCTGCAATTATGGATAAACGTATTTACTAAACAGCTTTTTAACCATTTTTATTTGCTTATAGAAAGATGTTCGAATTCTTTCTCGTGTTATATCACACGTGAAAAAGTTAAGGTGCCTTTGATCAAATTTTCATCTTGATTTAAAACAATACTTTTATGTATTTTTTTTACAAAATAAAATATGAAAATAGCTTTTGTTTGCAGGAAATTACTTGTCCATCGATATAAATTATTAATTTTATTTTTCAGGAAAAACTTTACCTGTAGACCGGTAATTTAATTTTTATTTACCGAATTACCGGTAAATGAAAAAGTCGGTAAATTACAATTCCTATGCTCAAGTATCTTGGGTCCGGACAGGACTGGTTCATCAGTGACGTAGCGTAGTGGGGGCAGCAGGGGCGGCCCGCCCCGAGCAGCACGTTTTAGGGGGTGGCAAAATTTCACAATAAATAATAATAATATCTTGTAAAAATTTCAACATATTTTCGTCGCACCTACGATTTGGACCGATTGAGATGAGTACGGGGGATAGTGTTACCATCCGGACTGTCCGGGAATCGACTCATCGTCAGGGTGAGCCATTAATTTTTACCCAGCAATACCGTGCGAAACCTGTCGACGTTTTTTTTTTTGCTTGTACGATTCATTCGTACTCATATACACCTCCAATATCCAATAGGGCTAAATCATCTAGGTTAGTGTTTTTCAACCTGTGGGTCGCGACCCCCAGGTGGGTCGAAAAGCCATACACGTGGGGTCGCGGGTAAAAGAAAAAGACAAGTGTTTTTAGAACCTACACTACAATAAAAAAATACAATTTCAGTGAGAAGGCTGTGCCTGTTTATTTTACAGTACAATTAGTTTTTTGATCGATATTCAGGTCTCAACAGAAAGGAAATTAAATACTGTAAAAGAAAATCACTGACATAGTTTTAATATGGCCGTAGGGGTCGCCAGAATTTTTTAACTTGTAAAGGGGTCGCGTATTCAAGAAGGTTGAAAAACACTGATCTAGGTTACTTATGTTACTTCTACTCGAGTCTTCCTAGACGCTAATTGTAAATGATTTAGGATCGGCTTGCACTGCACATTATTCTTCGCATTGCAAAATGACATACGCATGCGTCAGGAACTTCTGTTCGAACAAACCTTTTAAAATCGCTGCCGTCCGGGTCAGCGATTTTAAAAAGGTAACAACACTAGCACGGAATTTATCGTTACTTATTCTGTGACGAAACTGAATTTTAGTCTTTTAAATTGATATACCTAAATAAGGGGACGGCGAAATTTTCCTTTGCCCTCTCGGCTGGCACCCACGCTACGCTACTGCGGTTCATGTAGCATAAATGAACAATACGAGCTAACTATTACTTCTAAGTTATGTAATTAGATTCAGCGAATTAAAAACTATAGTTATTTTTACATGAAAAATTTACTATAGTTAAACTATAGTAGATTTTTCATGTAAAAATCAATTTTGATGTAGACCAGTGTAATTAGTGTTGGATATAAAACGTTTTCTGACAATAAACTTTAATTAACTTTAAATGAATGTCACCTATGCTTACTGCACGCAACTAATACCGTGTATAATCAGCACATTTTAAATCGAATTTTCCAATTCATTTAGATTCAAATGAACGTCATCTGTATTCACTGCACGTAACTGCACGCCACTGCACGCAAGAGAAACTCCATTAGAAAATGCGTACACACGCATTTTCTAATGGAGTTTTTCAATTATAACATTGTTTAATATACACAATGTATACAGATATAAAGAAATTAAAACTTAGCAAATGCACGAACAAAATATTAAGAAGATAATTGTCTTTACGTACTAATGGCAGATGATAATATAAAATCTACACTATTTTTCCGATTGTACCACTAAAAAGTACTAATTACCAACTACTGCAGATTGTTAATAATTTTTCCTCTGGTTTCATGTCTTATCACATTTGATTTTTTTTTAATGTTTTAAATGGCAAGATAATACCAAAGTTACTTGATGATATAGTTGAACCTGTGTTTCACACAAAATGTAAATTACGTCAGTTAATTGGTAAAGTGTGTCGTAATACTTTGGTTTCTACAGAGGTGTAATGAGAGTCTGGTCCGTTTCTTCCTGATATTCGGGAGAGATATGCCATTTTTATATGTGGGTTTAATACAGATATAAGTAAAGTTGTATGACTAAGATCAAATTACAATGGCGTATGTACAGTAACACCTTAATAATAAATAAACGGCAATAAATGTGAATTATGTGAAAAAATTTGTGAAACAAGCAAACTTAAAAAAGTTAGAAAGTTATGACCGTGATATTTAAACTTGAGAAAATTTTCATTTTGTATAAATGATTTTTATGTAAAAATCACCTAAAATGTACTAAAGCAGTCAATATAGTTTTCTTATTAAAGTTTTGTTTCATTCCTATTTCCATTTAATTCAGGCGAGTCTCTCTCCAATTAACCTATAGTAATAGGGAATAGATGAACCACATGAATATTTATTCGTTTATGCGTCTTTTACATTTATAGTATTAATTATTGTTAGTATATGTCAGTAGCATACTTTAGTGATATTTTTTCATTAACATTGCTATAAATAAGAAAAATATAGCAATTTTTAAAAAGATGGTCAATTTCTAACAGTTTTACAATATTGTATGTAATGATTATCTATATATTTTTAGATCTACAAAGCAATTTAATAAAAAGCAATCTGCTTAAATTTTATCATTAAGCAAATGTATTTCGAGCGACAAAAGTAAGTTTATAGAATTTTTTTTCAAATATTTATCACGAAAGAAACAAATCAATTGACTTTTCAACAGAGTAAAAATATTTACTTTATGTTTTATAACTGCACTTTCTTTATGATCAATAATAAACATTTTAGCAGTATGAATTCTGAGATTTAATGTTAGAGAGATATTGTATATGCTAGTGAAATATAGTAGGGTCAATGATGATGATGTATAAGATCTTAATAGTTTATTTATTTTTCGAAATTCTCTTTTTTACAAGACGTAAGTATTAAACATTTTTTTAAAAGATGAATTCGTAAATTTAATTTTGAAATAAACATTGTAAGATAACAGTCAAAGATTTGTTTAAATGACCATTAATAGAAAGTAAAAATACGGCCATTGATTGTACGTTATAGTGTATATATTATCGTTCAAAAAGTTTCTGAAAACATGACACTGTTTAGATGTATTTGTTGTTGACAAGGGTCCATTATCGATAGCATATAACTGTATTATTTTAAAACGTGGTTTTATTTTACATATTCTTACGTGAATAATAATTTTTAAAATGTATACTCTAGTACAGTAAGAATTTAACATTAATATGTATTTAATTAACAACAATCAAATATTTAGTAGAATATATTCCAGTACAAATACCCCTCATTAGCCTACATACATCCAAACACTATATACACAAATACTTATCAAGAACATAATAACATAAATAGCAGTTCCAAAATAAAACATTCCGGAATTTCTATCGACTGCATAGTCAGGTAAGATTCCTTTCTTACACGTTGAAATAATAAAGTGAACGAGCAAGGTAACGTGAAATCAGTAATCAATATGGCGCGGTATTCTTAGCGCAGTCTCTGTACAGTCGACCCCTTATAACCTGCGTACCTATAACGGAAATTCCTATAACGTAGCGAAAAAATTGTAGAAACGTTCGTATAAAGGAGCTCCTAAAACGTCGTCGCCGACTCGTTTCGCGACAAGATTGATAGAATCTCGACCAATAGTAAATAAGCAGCCGAACTACTTTCCTCCGCCATGCGCCACGCTACGGAGCGGCTAAATTCAGTTTGCTATCGTCTGTACAGTATTATATATAAATTAGTTACTGTACATATAATTTTATATTAATTATATATAAATTAGGTACTGTATATATAATTATATATTAACTTAATTTATTGTAACTTTATTATAATTATATATATGCTTTTTGCCGCCTGGCGCTACGCTAAAGAGATTTTAGGCTAGTAAGTTGTTTATTAGCGTCTGTACAGTATGTAAATTAGGTACCGTAAGTCTAATACAGCACTAATTTTATACATTTCTTGCGAAAGAAGCATTTCTTATTCAACGGCCATAAAAATTATTTATATTAATAATGTCTCCAAAGGTCAAGTTATTTTTCTGCGAAAAATTTGTTATCAAAAATCACGGACGCCGTTTCGTGTGCTGTTCTGAGACGAAAACAAGCTTTGAGCAACGGCGTAGTCGAACGGTGCACACTCGGTAAATAATCCTACAATTTTTTGTTTATACGGATTATTCCCCAAAAATATATACGTATTTTGGAAATGTTGAGTCGGATTAGTCTAGAATCGATTAATTTTATGGAAGAAAACCTTTCAATCAGCCGTATTCCGTAAACTTTACACCTATCGGGCTGCGATTGGCTCATGTATTTAATCATTCCTACAAGGTGAAATTCGATTAACGTGGAACGTATCTAAGCGTTATAGGGGTGTTTACTGTATATGTAAGAGAAATCATTTCACGTCACGTGCACTTTCTCTATAGCGTAAAAGTGAAGTTAGTGTTATAGTGTAGTATAGGATAATACAAAATAAAATAAACAACAATTACTGTACTAAATTTTTGAAAATTACGATAAATTATTTACATCATTCCAGAAATTAAAACTTATGAAATATTTTTTACTTTATGTTTCACACAATGAAAGAATTTGTTCTCGTTTTTCATACACCTGCATAATACACGTAATACAGATTTTTTAATACAAATACGTAATTTTTTCAGAAATAATTACAAATTTACCATTATTTATCAATAAATAACTTTCATCACATCTCAGTGAAAAACTAATCGTTTCATTAAGGTGAAAAAAAGATGTCATTTTCATTTGCATTTTACATCTTTTATTTCAAAGATATAGAATATAAGAAATATAAAAATTAAAGTGTTATTCTGAAAAAACTATAATAATAACTTTTAGAAACAGAAACAAAATAATACAGAAAAATAAAACACAACAGAAATAATATATAGTGTCTAATACAATTTTATTAATTACCATTTTAAAAAAAATAACTTCTCAAGAAACTTAAATTATTTAAAGTCTTATCTCCTACTTTTGATCTAATTTTTCTACAAAATAATCCAGATACCGAGAATACCTTTTCTGATTCAACACTTTTTGGACGAATGGTCATTAAACAACCAAATGCTATTTGAATATACTTCCTCAGTACTTTTTCTTAGCGAAAAGTACTGTAATTCTTTTTTACTATTTGTCCTTCGTGTTTTTTGCTTGTGGAACTGACATATTTTTGTAGTAATGTATTTTTGGTTAACGATTTTCTAAAACGACTTATTATCTGCCGTATTTTTGTAATTAAAGAATTTCATTTTGCATTTTGTAGAATAAGTTTGGAAGAGCCAGTAGTTTCTTGGTTTATTTCAAAATTATCGTATTCAATGTCCGAAATATCAGAATCAGAATTAGAATCTGTAGTAAGTAGTAGATTAGCATTATATTCATCGTCATCCTGTACATCTGATGTGCTTATATTGTAAAAAACTTTTATGATTGTAATCCATGTACAAGACGTAACTGATGGTTTTTATTCAGTAATTTCATCGTTTTCTTCATGACGGCAGCTCCATCTAATGTTATGCGGACAATATTTTTCATAAAAATTTGAAATTCTTTTAATTTATTTTCTATTATTTCTGCGCATACCTCAGCAGGCACAGGTCCATAAATTCGACTAAATCCAAGATTCCAAAGTTTATCATCACTTCCATAAATATTCACATTTATATAACGGCGGTTTTTATTTGATGTCCACTCATCTGTGGTAAGCCAAAACATTTTGTTATTGTACGTATGCTGTAAAATTTCCTTCGATACGTCTTCCTTAATTTTATCTGCATATTGCATAAGAACTTTTTGAATAGTTTTTGGCGACTTTGATATCCTATGGTAACCTCTTGCTTTTAATAGGATTCGTAAATCTGCAGATGTAAACAACTCGCTAAAAGGAATTCCATTTTTTGCTATCATTCTTATGAGTACAGCTTCAAGAGATTCGTCATTTTTCTTGAAATAAGAGGTTATTGTTGATTTTGTATCAATCGCTGGTACTTTTCAGCATTCTTCGTTGTTTTATTAAATAGATTAATTTTATGTTGTTTCTTTAGATAACTACCTAAACCACTAGTACTTCCACCTGCTGCTTTTATTCTTTTGTTGCACTGTTTATGTACAGCTACATCTCTCGTTTCTGTACGATGAAAGTAGAACCAAACTGAATTTTTATCCATGGTTTCTACAAAAAAATAATACATTATGTAGATTTGAAACCATTTAAAAGTGTAAAATACTCAAGTTGAACATTTTACATTTTTAAAACTTTAGATTACAGGTCTTACTTTTACAGATTTTGATCTTTACATCACATTTAAAAAGATTGGACTTCAAGACCAAATCTGTGTCCTGGAGAAAAAAATGTTAAGCATCTACCTCTAGTAGAACCCCAACGAATTCTTCTCCCACCTTTACATATTAAGTTGGGACTAATGAAGAACTGTGTCAAAGCTCTCAACAAAAGACGGACCAGCCTTCAAATACCTGTGAAGTAAATTTCCGCGTCTAAGCGATGCTAAAGTAAAAGAAGGTATCTTTATTGGTCCTCAAATTCGAGAAATTCTGAAGAAGAAAAACTTTGATTCAATTTTACAGGGCTATGAAAAGGAAGCAAGGATATCTTTTAGAGTAGTCGTTTATAGTTTTTTAGGCAACAGATGTGAAAATCATTATGAGCTTGTAAACAATCTTCTACAAAAGTATCAGCAGATGAGTTGCAATATGTCTCTTAAAATTCATTTTTTTTCTCTCTCATCTTGATTTTTTCTGCCAACTACAATGAAGTAAGTGACGAACTTGACAAAAGATTTCAACAAGACATATCAAGAATAAAGAAAAGATACCAGGGCCGGTGGGATGCATCAATATTAGCGGACTACTGCTGAAATTTGAAAAGAGATACCCCTGAAAATGGAAAAGTTACAAAAGACAAGCAAATATGAATAATGAGTCTTGATAAAAATATGTTATAGTATTTTGGAATCATTTCTTAATTCTCAATTTCATGTAAAAAGTTACAAAAACTAAATAAGTTAATGTATTCTTAAAATAAATATAGAGTTCTTTCACATTTTACTTAAATTCGTACTATTTAATATTAGCAATATTTTGGAACCTAGAGCTAATTTTAAAATATTTTATTCGTATATTTGTATTCAGTGACCCAAAATTAATATAAAAACAACATTTATTTAAAAGGCATACAAAAAGTTCAATTTTATAGATTAGTGTTGTCATGTGAGAATCCGGACTTCTACTAACATATAACACGGTTTTATCATATATATATTTTTTGGTAATTTTCGTTTAATAATTGTCAACTACTACGTGACAATTATTAAACTCTTATCTTACTACGTGACAATTATTAAATCTTGTTTTATATGCTTTCTAAGGAAAAATAACGCTTTCTCGCGATCATTTAACGTCCCAGCCGTTAGCTTCAGATGTTAATATAATTAAAAAAGACCCATTGAGGCAGTCATTATTCATTCTATCAGGACTTTACAAGTCACAGCCTGTTCCTCCAATGGTTACAGCTTTTATTTCCGGTCTTATAACAGAAGTCGTCAACTGCTCCTTAACCCATCATATTCGTGCCTCCACTCGTATTTCGATTAACTTCATTGCTAAACAGACTTATTAGGACTAACGTCATCTACGAAACATAACACTTAATTGCATCCTAATAGGAATAACTTCATCACAGAAACTTAGGACGATCCTAGATCTCATTTGTGTTCCTAGGATAAGAACATTATGTCATCTACTAGTGGATCAATTACACTTCAGATATTTATGTTTATGCAAAATATCCTGTAAACTCTCTTTATTGCTGCTATTTACAGTGTACAGGTTAGTTGTAATCTTAGAAACATTTTTGTACTAATATTAAAAGTGACATTCCATAAAAGAATCTTTTTATATAGATTTTAAAAAGATGAAGACTTTCAGCTTTCTGAATACAATTATAAAAAAATGTGAACTATATAAATGTCCTCAACGAAACATATGACTACATTCGACCCCCTATAGCACTGTTGATTATTCCCTTTTATATGAATTCCATGTTGTACGAGTCACTTAGATTTTACAAATACGTGTGCTGGGCTATGAACGGCTCACGTATTTGTAAAATCTAAGTGACTCGTACAACATAGAATTCATATAAAACGGAATAATCAACAGTGTTATAGGGGGGGGTCGACAGGTATATAAGCAGGGGCCTCTTGCCAGACTAAAAACAGGATGAACACACAGAGATACATAAACATGTTAGAGAGATGAGCATGAGAATCATTCACTGTGCACCACATAGAAATTTCACGCTAACAGAAATAGATAACCATTTCAAAAACGTTAATCGTAAGAAGGCCCCTAGGCCTGATAGCATTTTTGGCAATATGACAGTTAAGAAACTTATTCTAAAAGGCACCATAACAGACCAAGTAGAAGCACAAGATTTCAGGCCTATATCACTACTGTGAGAATACGGGCATGAAGACAGAACCCTCTAATCGTCAGATCGGCGAGATCCACTCACAGCGTCAATGGATGGCTTTTTATCAAGTGGCGAGGGGGTTGAAAAAATCGACAGATGTCTGCGCAAGCAATGATAGACAGGTTTACAGGTTAAACAAAATAACAAGAAGTTTATTATACAACTAATCTTATTTACAGGAGAATACATAAAAATTAAATGATTAAATGCGGATAACGTATAAATCTATCGGTAAAGGCAATCAAACTACTCAGTATGTCGCGTGTCTAACCTCTAGAGTGAGAGAGAGAGCTTACAAAGGTTTCTACATTCAATTATACCTCAACACGCTGTCAGACGACTCTATGTGACGTTCATTCTGGAATATGGAAGCTGGAACAGTATTATGTCTTCCACCTGCTTCTTCTCGGACAGGGCCAGGATGGGAGACACTTGTACCAAGAACTTCCTGGGAAGAACGTTTTAATACGATCATCGTTGGCACTGAGCCAACTGGTCGTTTGTCGTTACTAATTCGCAGGCGCGCGATGATATGCGCCTTCTTCCTTCCTAAATTGTTGATGTTAAGAGTTGACATCCGATCTATTTCCGTGAGAAGGTCCGATAGTTTTTTCTCATCTACTCAAGTTTACAATTACTTCAAACAAAATTCATGTAACAGTAAAACTCAAAAATTTACGCCCTCAAATCGTCAGGCTCACACTAATATACAATATAGGCAAGGTATTGGATTCATTATTGTCAAGAAGGCTTTAATTTTAATTAATTAATTTAATAACACATGGAGTCTAAACAACTTTTGACCCCACACCAACATGGGTTTTGGAAAAAAAAAGCTCTGGGACAGCCCTATTCAAACTAATAAAAATAATCAATAAGGCCAAACATCGAAGATAAACACTCACTTGCTCTTTCCATACATTTTATAGGAGCATTTTACCATGCGTAGAGGCCAGCAATAAGACTTTAATCACGGACGGCTGGCCCTCAAATATCACCACCATTTATTTACAAAAGCTTCTTACAAGGCCAGCAGGCATGCATAAATATAAATATGATCGCTCTCACAATAGAAATAAACAGAGTCTGCCCACGGGGTTTTTTCCTGTGCCACTTCTGTGGCCTCTTGCCTATGATAACCTCTATAGGATTCAGGTGAGCCAAGTACTTCGCCAATCCAACCCTTAATCTGTTATCGTAGATTTTGCTGATAATACCTTAGTTATTATCTAACAGGAAACATGGTGTACTGTACTTCAGGTGAAAATGAGTAGACTATTGAAAGCAGTTAATTTATGGGCAGAAAAAAATAAATTAAAAATCAACACAGAGAAATGTAACTCTATTGTTCTCTAAAAAAACCCCTTGACAAAAAACCAGCACTCAAGACCAATGGTCAGAAAATCAAGACCAGTATTCGAATGAAATACTTAGGTATCCTCCTCAAAAATACTTTAAATTGTAAAGCGCATATCAACAGTATTAAAAAAGAGATTCATCAATCTTGGTCTCCATCTGCAGGAAACTCTGGATTATAAAATATCAAACATCGAGAACTATCTACGAATGCGCAATACAACCAACAGTGCTTTATTGGGCCAAAGTGTGAAAGATAGTGGCCGTTAAACAACATTTCAAGAAAAGCCTTCTTCCAATTCAGCATAGTTGTCTGGTGACCATAACAAAGGCATATATAACAGCATCCACCAGTGCCCTCCAGGTCATTGCAAACTTGGTGCGTTTGGACCTCAAGATCCTGGAGGCAGACTGGAAATGTCCTCTTATCAGAAACCCACAAAACTTACTTACAAGAATACTACCCCTACAAAAAATAAAAAAAAACATTGCTAAGCGGAATATGGATCGTATTCAAGGGTTATATCAAACTAATCGTGCTTACAACTATCCACACATCAAGGGCATCGATAGTATAACCCATGACAGCAAACCAGGAATCAAAATATTTACTGATGGATCAAAAACTCCTAAAGGGGTTGGATGCTCAGTGGTTGTTACAAAAAATAGATGAAATATCTATCAAATGTTGTCAAAACCGGAGAAGCATTGCTCTATTCTAAATTAACAACCAGAATTAGACCATTTTCAAAAGAGGTAGTAATTTAATAAAAATTATTAAATTATAGTAACAAAATTTTTGTTGTTTGTCAAATTTATGTATAATCTAATGCCATTTCATATTCTGTATCTTAACGTATTATATTATCATTATTGGTGTTGAATATAACTAATAATACAGTTTTTTGTAATTATTTTAAGAATAACAATCATAGTGAATAAATCTTACTTTGACATTAGACACGATAAAAATACAAAAAAATGTATGAATAACTCATAACTGTAAACACAGTTCATTTTGTAAATTGCGATTTTATACTATTGAAAAATAATATAGGCCTACAGATGTTTTTCTTATTAGCATATCAGAATCCTCTACATAATCTTAATAGAGTAGTTTATTTCGTGGTTCCTATGTGTTTCGTAGCCAAAACGATAAGCCCTTTCGGGTACGAAACACATATGAGTCACGATGACTTAGTACGTTAATGTGGCTTGTATTAGTATTAGGAAAGCTAATACAATCCAGAGAAGTCCAATTAGCCAACGTGTTCGTGGAACACGAACCCACGATCAACTATTAGATTTTGAGACTGTAGCGTATATCATTGCTGTTATGTAATAATATGAGTAGTATCTTTCAAACCGGTTAGCAACTTAAGATAAAGGTTTTAAAAATTTATACAGAAAGATTATAGAAGTACATTTAACGCAATGACACATTTTCGTTACTAAAAAGCTCACAAATTTCAAACGATATGAAGATTGCCGTGTTCTTTAACAGTTGTACAGCTAAACACAATTGTAAAAAGACCAATAACTGACGAAGTGAATTAAATCACTGAATACTACTGGTTTGTGGTAGATTTGCTCTTTACCAACTATTCGAGGATATGGAGTTTTCTACGCATCAGTCCATGTCAGACAGCTAAATAGTGTATTGTTTCTCATAACTCAAGTCATGAAAACACCGTACTTATATCGGCAATGTTATCGAGTTTTCTGCCCTTGTACCCATACAGAGAGCTGTGCCGACGACGCCACCTGTCGAATCTTGTCATCTGCCACTGTTACGGGGCTTAACCTTCGAGCGACATTAGGAAAAACATTCTTCGACACTTCGAACTTTCGAATCTTTAGTTGTTTAAAGAGATGTGTGTATAGTGTACGTCATTTCTTGTCAAAAACGGTATTTTATAAGATACTTGTTATCTTTGTCTCCTCCAACACACCCACACGAAAATATCCCACACGCAAAGTTTCGGTCGTGCGTTTGCGCCTCTCTCGGACAAGGCTGGCCACGTGAAGTTTACTGGGTGTTAACGTTTTATCTAACACCTAAATAGGAGACAATTATCCTAAAACACCACTCGTAAGGCATTATTACTTGCGTAACGACCATCATAAACGTATACAACTACTATTACATCACAATTAGTCACACTTTCCTACAGGATGATATAGTCTATAAGCGGATGCCGAACTAGACGATACAAGATAATACAAGAGGTCAAAATTTTTTTTTTATCCAATTTGAAACTTAATAACTCCTGTGACATTTGTCAACAATTTTTGAAATTTTTCTCGGACGTTTCTATATTTGCAGCATTAAGGCAATTAACTTTTGTGGCACACTTCAAAGAAGTAGAGGCAACAAGAAAGTCGTTTCTCATATCTCTAGTAAAATCGATTTAATAAAGAGTTTACTCGTAATTAGCATATACAAATTTTAAAAACAAAGTTAATGTAAACTATCAAAACTAAAGTTTTTTTTACATTTTATAATATAAAAAGTTTTCAATAGAATCTTATTAAAGATTGATGGTACATCACACAATTTTTACTATTGCTAAGAAAGGTACACAACCTTGAGTAAAGATATTCATAAATTCGTAAATAAATTCATAAATTACTTTGTTATATAGATCTGTATTCAACAGTATAACTCAATATTTAACGTAGCAAAAAATTAATAATTATATTAATGAGAAATGTTTGAATAATCACAGACATAGATAATTACTGTTCTAATTACCTGTTAGTACTCATAAACTATATTTAATATAATTAATGTCTTTTGAAATCACAAAAGCAAAAAACACTTATAATTAAATTTTCATTTATAACTATTTGTAGTCACGACATTATCTAAAATTATTGTATTTGAATACGGTGTTCTGTATTTGTCAGTTATTGCCATATTATTAAGTTCGAATATTACTTATGTTTATTAATTAATATAATATAAAAGCACCGATTTATCACAATTATTTCAATAATAATATATATGGAATATAACTAGTTTTTGTCTTTATTTTGAATACGAAAACAGTAATTATTTTATTCGCTATTTTTCTGACCTGAAAAATGCAAAATAATTATGCCTACTAACGTATTTTCCATTATAATAAGCAGGTTATTACATCTATATATATATATATATAAACGTTTGTGTCCCTATATTTCACTTTCCACAAAAACTACACATCGCACGTGAATGGTGTTTGTATGTGGTGGTAGCCCCAAATCTCCATTCCTACACTATGGGGGTTGCGTCTCGATAGCTATAAGGGTGCGGGAGATATGGGGCTGAAAGTGGTTGAAAGTGGTTTTCTATTTCGAATGTTATGTTCGAATTTGTTCGAATTAAATTCGAACATAAAATTCGAATATTGATTCGATTATAGAACGATTGTAAACGTTCCAGAAACGTTGAAAATAGTTCGTTTGACTGGACGTAAACAGAAGACGTTCAGAAATAAAATCGAAACTACATCTTTAATTAGTCTGGAAACGGGAGACCTAATTCTTGCATTTTGTGAAAATGGGGTAAGATTGGCTATAATGTAATTATCTTAATCTTCACTATCGTTACTTTTTAAAAACCCAGCGAAGCGGGTCCTTGCAGCTAGATTCTAGATTACTTAGAAAAAGAATCTTTTATATATATAAAAATACTATATTACATACAAATGTACGAAGAAATAAAAACCCAGCGAAGCGGGTCCTTGCAGCTAGTATTAAATAAAATTATCTTTAAATGAAAAATTTATCTATATCAATAATTAGTTTAAATTAACTTTTGAAGTCAGAATTAGCAGGATATTGGGCAAGTTTCTAAAGGCAATTATTATGCCATTTTGAATGCGTTAATGTGAACACCTTCAACAACTCATTCCTGCTTTAAAGTTTCTGAAAGCAGTTTATAAGTCTACCATTTTTTCAAGTTGTAGCCGAATTAGATGAAAAATTTCCTTATATACCATCTCGGTTCTATAATTCGAAAAAAATACAATGTTCTAAACTTAACGCTGTGAAATATGATTTGAAATATGACGTGTTTTAAAAAGGTGTAAAATTACATTTTATAATGAGTAATTTATAAATTAGATAGAATAATTCATAAAGCGCAGGCAACTATATATATCTAATATTCCATTAATTAATATAAAGTGAGTTTATCTTTTATCAATATACATAATTAAAATTTCAAAATCTTCTATATACTAGTTGCTGCGTAACACAGCGTATTCGATTATTATTGTTTTTACTTGATATCGTGACTCTAAAGTATTAAAATGGAAAATCCATTAGTAGTTATTTTGCAATTTATAGGTTACAAAATGAACAATTAAAATAATTACTACTTTCTATACAAACGGAAAACGAAAATAGTTATTTTCTATTATTATTATTGAAATAATCGTGATAAATGATATTATTATATATTATTTAATAAACTTAAGTAGAATTTGATCTACACCGTACTGTGATAACCGAATAATACAGAACACCGTACTTAAATACTGTACAACAGTTTTAAATAATACTGTGACTACGAACATTTATAAATAAAAATTTAATTATAAATGTCCATTTGCTTATCTCATTTTAAAAAGACATATATTATCATAAATACTGTTTATCTGTTCTAACAGGTAATTAGAATAGTAATTTTCGTTATCTATTATTATTCAAACATCTAGGATAAATACAATTATAAAATTATACAATTTTTTGCTACGTAAAATATTGAGTTATATTGAGATGATGACAGATCTATTATAATAAAGTGATGTTTGTGTACGAATTTATAAACTTCTTTACAGAAAAATGTGTATTTTTTTAGCAATATTTAAAATTTTTCGTGCTATCATCTATGAAATTCAATTAAAAATTTTTATATTATAAAATATCAAAACCTTTAGTTTTTATAGTTGGGACGAGTTTCCTTTTTAAAAAAATGTATACAGTCGACCCCTTCTATAACACTGTTGATTATTCCGTTTTATACGAATTCCATGTTGTACGAGTCACTTAGATTTTACAAATACGTGTGCCGTGCTGTGAACAGCTCACGTATCCTTTCGAGGGCCCTTACTATCAAAATTTAACAGCACTAATTCTCTGATACTTTGATNGAGGCATCCATGCTTTTAATTATGGTGTTTATGAGAGGAAGGTTAAGGGGTTAATTTTTCATCGTTTAATATACAACATATTCAAGATCATTAATAATATTAATCGCTTAATATTAAATTTTATCATTAGTTTCCTTTTTAAAAAAATGTATACAGTCGACCCCTTCTATGACCCCTTCTATAACACTGTTGATTATTCCGTTTTATACGAATTCCATGTTGTACGAGTCACTTAGATTTTACAAATACGTGTGCCGTGCTGTGAACGGCTCACGTATCCTTTCGAGGGCCCTTACTATCAAAATTTAACAGCACTAATTCTCTTATACTTTGATGGTAAAGGCTTTCTAATTCACAAAATATCTGCAAATGTTATAAATTATCAACGATAGAAACATAAATCAAGCGACAAATTGGGTGAACAAGAGTGTGTCTCCTCCACACCAATTCATACAGAAAAACTCCAGAACTTTTTGCATTTTTGGATGTTTCAGACGCTAAAATAAAAAATCTTAAAGGATATTAACAGCCGGAAAATAATAAATTAAATTTAAAACTGTTATAATTGGAATTATTTATTTGTTGTTTTTTGTTATGTTTGTTATTGTAACAGTTGCGCTCTGTTGAAGTAAGGACAGATACAGATACAGATACAGATACAGATATTTATTGATCAATATGCCATATGGCATATCCCGGTGCCACTAAGTATTACCGGGTATATACAGGAAATTACATAGTTTACACTGAAGATTTCGATAACTAATTATTAACGTAAATAAAATTAATTAACGCGTGTACAATTATATATATGAGGTTATACACGCGTGCAAAACATTAATAAGTATAAATAGATAAAAATAAATTTAAAACATAAAAGTTGCTGGAAATGTGACAGAGTCATAACATTATATAGTTACACGAGGAACATATGTTTTGTTATCTTACGCGGCAATTCTGTTTCAGCAGAGGTTTTCGAATCAGACTAGATAAAAGTTTTTTTTTTTTTTTTTTTTTTTTTTTTNGCCCTTACTATCAAAATTTAACAGCACTAATTCTCTGATACTTTGATGGTAAAGGCTTTCTAATTCACAAAATATCTGCAAATGTTATAAATTATCAACGATAAAAACATAAATCAAGCGACAAATTGGGTGAACAAGAGTGTGTCCCCTCCACACCCAATTTATACAGAAAAACTCCAGAACTTTTTGCATTTTTGGATGTTTCAGACGCTAAAATATAAAAATCTTAAAGGATATTAACAGCCGGAAAATAATAAATTAAATTTAAAACTGTTATAATTGGAATTATTTATTTGTTGTTTTTTGTTATGCTTGTTATTGTAACAGTTGCGCTCTGTTGAAGTAAGGACAGATGAACAGATAAGAAAGTGTATAAATTCATTGTATAAAATAACTTATAATTGTTAGAAACCGAAAAATATCATGTTGGTGAGGAGCGAACTCACGAGAGATGTTTAATTTGGCTTGACGGAGAATGCACGACAACATGAGGGCACTCTGTTAAGGGATGTTTCTCGGGTTGACTTTCTATCCAAAATTGCTCCGATTTAGATGTTCGACACGTAAAAAATGACCGTAAAACTCACGTGGCCAGACCATTAGTGAGCAGTGAACCCTTCGACCAACCTGTGTAAAGTAATTTTATCCACTCGGGCAAGGTAAGTGAAAAAAACATACAGCAGAGAAACCATACTTCTTAAAAACTTAAATTTCTATTTCTTTCAATGAAATTATAATATAATAGAAGACAGGAAGTGAAAACACAGTTTCCTTTTAGGATAAAAAAATTGCTGTTAAAACCAGTGAAATAAAAATATCTTATAAATTAATTAACCATTTGGCTAAAATTGTGTGTTTATATATTACTGAAGTATTTGTAATTTTTAATTGTTAAAACACCTAATAAAAAGTACAGAGTCTTAAAAACAATTATAAAATCTTGACAGACAAGTTTTATAAATTTGAATTTCACGGTTAAATTATTATATGATTTAAAACATCTTAATGTTTTATTATCGATTTAAACTTGTTCTGTATTTATAGTATTGATTTTAATCTTCTAACTTTATTACATTTTTAATTAAAACATTCTTTGCTTTTATTATTATGTAATTCACTTTAAAAGTAATCAATAATTAATCTTTGATAACAAATACGAATTTGCGCATTTTAGCTTTTTAATTGCATACGTCACGCGATACATTTTGTTCAAATTAAAATTTTTCATATTGAAATAACATTTAACATTAATAACACGTCTTGAAGGTACCAGTATATTTATTGTGTATTGTAGAAGAAATATTCACAAATTTTATTCATTTGAATAATTTAAGATCTTTTGAATAAATAGAAAATTTTAAAAGAAGGAATTATGAATATTTCACGTTTGTATCTGTTATTCACTGTTTTGGGATATATGAAAAATGGTATGTACTGTACAACTATTTATGTATTGTATATAAAGTGATTTTAATTATACAAAAGAGAGAAAAATATAATAATATCCATGGATATGTATGTATGTATGTATGTACATGTGTGGGTGTTGTCTATTTTGCTTAATAAAATACCTAAAGATGGGTAGGGAGTACGATACCAAATTTGGCATAGTAGCTCGTGTACAAGAGGCATCCATGCTTTTAATTATGGTGTTTATGAGAGGAAGGTTAAGGGGTTAATTTTTCATCGTTTAATATACAACATATTCAAGATCATTAATAATATTAATCGCTTAATATTAAATTTTATCATTAGTTTCCTTTTTAAATATTTTACTTTAAGTAACATAATTAGTAAAAATAAATTTTTTAAATTTTATTCATTTATTCTATATTTTTTAATTCATTTGCGATTTGATTAAAAAAAACCATTAATTTTATACATTTGATTTAAAGTAAGATTGTTTAATTTAGTTCTAAAATCTTGATTTTGCTTTGTACTTATTTCTATAATTTCATATTTTTCATGATATTTCTTTAGTCCTTCACAGTCTCTTAGTATATGGTTCAAAGAATAGTCACTTGATTTACACCAATAACATCTGTCTTTAGTAAAATCAAAATAGGTATTATTGATAAACAATCAATATTTATTAAGTCTTAATTGAATTAATAATCTTTTTATATTCATATTGATATTAGCTGTTATGATGTTCGAAGGAGACTGGATGTTTAAAATGTTGATGTACCATGGATGGTATACAGACTGATATAATAAGTTTTGATCCATTATTATTAATTGAAAAAATGCTGATTCGATCATTAGAGAGTATCCATTAGAGAGAAAACAGTAATTATTTTATTCGCTTTTTTTCTAATCTGAAAAATGCAAAATGATTACTAACGTATTTTCCATTATAATACTTCAGAACAGTGATCTTCAACCGTTGTGCCACGACAAAATCCAAGATGTGCCGCAAAAATTTTTTAGGTTATTAAATAAACTATTTTTTCGAAAAAGCTCAAAGAACAACAAAGTGTACATGTTAAAATTAAAACTTATTAAAATTGATTATACCAGTTTTTCTTTGTTATAATAAATAAACGTATGCATAATATATATATACATATATATAATGTATAAAGAAAAATTATATTAGCAAAACAGCGAGTGATTACATTTCAAATAAAATTTTCCTTAATTAAAAAAATATCTGTACCCATACTCACTGTCAGTTAAAATTAACTTTTGAAGTCAGAATAGCAGGACATTGGGCAAATTTTTTAAAACAATTATTATGCCATTTTAAATGCAATTTTAAATGCGTTAATGTAAACACCTTTAACAACACATTCCTGATTTAAAGATCTTGAAAGCAGTTTTTAAGTTTACCATTTTTTTAACTTGTAGCCGAATTAGATAAAAAATTTCTTTATATACCATCTTTGTTCCAAATTCCGAAAAAATACAGTGTTCTAAATTTAACGCTGTGAAATATGACTTCTTTTAAAAGAATACAAAATGAAATTTTATAATCAGTGATTTATAAATTAAGTACAATAATTTTTAAAGCGCAACTATATATACTTGATATTCCATCAATATAAAGTAAGTTTATCTTCTATTAATAGACATAATTAAAATTTCAAAATCTATTATATGCTAGTTGCTGGGTAACACAACGCATTCGATTATTATTGTCTTTACTTGATGTCGTGTCTCTAAACTATTTATAAAAATGGAAAATCCATTAGTAATTATTTTGCAATTTATAGGTTACAAAGAGTGCAATTAAAATAATTACTGTTTTTCTGTAAAAACGGTAAACGAAAATAGTTATTTTCCATTATTATTATTGGAATAATTGTGATAATTAAACGCTTTCATATTATATTAGTAAATAAACTTAAGTAGAATTCGATCTTAACCATACTGTGATAACCGAATAATACAAAACACTGTACTTAAATACAATAATTATAAATAATATCGTGACTACGAACGTTTATAAATGAAAATTTAATTATAAATGTCCATTGCTTTTCACTGAAGTATTTGTAATTTTTAATTGTTAAAAAACTTAATAAAAAGTACAGAGTCTTAAAAACAATTATAAAATCTTGACAGACAAGTTTTATAAATTTGAATTTCACGGTTAAATTATTATATGATTTAAAACATCTTAATGTTTTATTATCGATTTAAACTTGTTCTGTATTTATAGTATTGATTTTAATCTTCTAACTTTATTACATTTTTAATTAAAACATTCTTTGCTTTTATTATTATGTAATTCACTTTAAAAGTAATCAATAATTAATCTTTGATAACAAATACGAATTTGCGCATTTTAGCTTTTTAATTGCATACGTCACGCGATACATTTTGTTCAAATTAAAATTTTTCATATTGAAATAACATTTAACATTAATAACACGTCTTGAAGGTACCAGTATATTTATTGTGTATTGTAGAAGAAATATTCACAAATTTTATTCATTTGAATAATTTAAGATCTTTTGAATAAATAGAAAATTTTAAAAGAAGGAATTATGAATATTTCACGTTTGTATCTGTTATTCACTGTTTTGGGATATATGAAAAATGGTATGTACTGTACAACTATTTATGTATTGTATATAAAGTGATTTTAATTATACAAAAGAGAGAAAAATATAATAATATCCATGGATATGTATGTATGTATGTATGTACATGTGTGGGTGTTGTCTATTTTGCTTAATAAAATACCTAAAGATGGGTAGGGAGTACGATACCAAATTTGGCATAGTAGCTCGTGTACAAGAGGCATCCATGCTTTTAATTATGGTGTTTATGAGAGGAAGGTTAAGGGGTTAATTTTTCATCGTTTAATATACAACATATTCAAGATCATTAATAATATTAATCGCTTAATATTAAATTTTATCATTAGTTTCCTTTTTAAATATTTTACTTTAAGTAACATAATTAGTAAAAATAAATTTTTTAAATTTTATTCATTTATTCTATATTTTTTAATTCATTTGCGATTTGATTAAAAAAAACCATTAATTTTATACATTTGATTTAAAGTAAGATTGTTTAATTTAGTTCTAAAATCTTGATTTTGCTTTGTACTTATTTCTATAATTTCATATTTTTCATGATATTTCTTTAGTCCTTCACAGTCTCTTAGTATATGGTTCAAAGAATAGTCACTTGATTTACACCAATAACATCTGTCTTTAGTAAAATCAAAATAGGTATTATTGATAAACAATCAATATTTATTAAGTCTTAATTGAATTAATAATCTTTTTATATTCATATTGATATTAGCTGTTATGATGTTCGAAGGAGACTGGATGTTTAAAATGTTGATGTACCATGGATGGTATACAGACTGATATAATAAGTTTTGATCCATTATTATTAATTGAAAAAATGCTGATTCGATCATTAGAGAGTATCCATTAGAGAGAAAACAGTAATTATTTTATTCGCTTTTTTTCTAATCTGAAAAATGCAAAATGATTACTAACGTATTTTCCATTATAATACTTCAGAACAGTGATCTTCAACCGTTGTGCCACGACAAAATCCAAGATGTGCCGCAAAAATTTTTTAGGTTATTAAATAAACTATTTTTTCGAAAAAGCTCAAAGAACAACAAAGTGTACATGTTAAAATTAAAACTTATTAAAATTGATTATACCAGTTTTCTTTTATTCTTGTTCCCAATGTCCTTTTTGTTTCACATACATAAGTTTTGAGTGGATCACAATTATAGTTTATTAAATAAACTATTTTTTTCTTACGGAGAAAGAGCGTAATATCGAGATTAGTAAGAAAACTTTCTGCCGTGAGAGTAGGCCTATAACTAAACGTTATTGATTACTTTTATCTCCATTTAATTGTCACTTAGAGTCTACGTACAGAGAAATTCTTCTAGTTTCATAGAAGTAACACGTTTATTTTTGGATATATCAATTATATTTAATAAAATTATAACTAAAAATCTTTGATGTCGATATATTATGGAAGCCATTTTTAACTTTTAATTGGCCATGTTTCTTATTTTGCATGAAGATTAACAGATGATACATAATTTTAAAAATATTTAATTCAAATGGTGATAACTGCTTGAAAAGTAGTACAATTCTCTAAGAAAATGGTTAATTTACTGGAGAAGAGATGTGAAGTTCGAATTTAACACTTCTAGATCAGAAGAACGTAACAGATGAAATGTATTATAAATGCACCCCATCACCCTCTCTCCTATGGGTTCTCCCGCTCTGCGGGGTTGCGGGGGTGTTTTCTACGTCCCTAAACGCGTTAGCGTTAAATTTATCGAGTGTCACTTCAAAAATTCTCTTATCATCTTAGGTAATTAATATGTTTAGTAAAAACAGTGATGTAATAGCAAAAAGTAAAAGCCAGAGAAGTGTTTTTAACTTATTTAAAATGGAATTATATGCAGAAATTAATTAATTAATTAAAAAAGTTTCTGAGTTATTCATGTGAAAATAAATGTTTTTGGGAAGTGGAAAAAGAGATTGTTCTTGANTACGAACGTTTATAAATGAAAATTTAATTATAAATGTCCATTGCTTTTCTTAATTTAAAAATACATCTATTATAAAAAATACTGCTTATCTGTGCTAACAGGTAATTAGAATAGTAATTTTCGTTATATATTATTGTTCAAATATATAGGATAAATACAATTATAAAATTATAAACTTTTTTCTTCGTAAAATATTAAGTTATATTCAGATGATGACAGATCTATTATAAGAAAGTGATGTCTGTGTACGAATTTATAAACTTTTTTTACAGAAAGTTGTGTATTTTTCTTAGCAATCGTTAAAATTGTATGTCTTGCCACCATCTATGAAATTCTATTAAATATTTTTATATTATAAAATGTCAAAACGCTTAGTTTTAATATTAGAGATGAGTTTAATTTGTATAAATTGTATACACTAATTATAAGTAAAGTATTCATTAGATCGATTTTACTAGAGATGAAAAACGACTTTCTTGTTGCCTCTACTTCTTTGACGTTTACCAGAAAAGTAAATTTCCTCAATGCTCCAAATATAGAAACCTCGGAGAAAAATTTAAAAAATTGCAGACCAACGTCACAGAAGTTATTAATTAAGCTTCAAATGGAGTGAACGAAAGTCTACCTTTATCATACAAATACACCTACACATTCTAACATCATTAGGAATTGATGCAGTTAAATTGGTTTGGTTTATATTTAAAACATAAATTAATTTTTATAAAAATAAAACCTTTACACAAAAGTTGAAAAATAGCAGGGGATGTGCATCATTATCATCATCATCATTAACCTATCTCGATTACAACATTGAAATGAATATGTTTTAAAAAAAATATATCTATATAACATATCTATCCCATGATAAAAAAACATATGTTACATCTACTTATTTTGAATATACTTATCTTATTGTGAGAGAAAACAAATATTATGTCAAGCAAACTGACAAATACCTACAGTGAACATTTTTTGCCTATTGATATGATAAAATTATATTAATGTAAATTATATTGATGCTGTGGTACTTTAAAAGAAAAATTTACGTATAAGTAACTAAAATTTGAAACGTTTTGGCATTACAATTTTGAATATTTCATGTAATTTTTCAGAAAATTATCAAATATACAAATAAATAAAGAATTTTTTAACGATGTTTATTATGACTATTAATATTATCTTGCTGCCTATAAAATGTAGTAGGTTCATAAAATATTCTATATACCATATTTATAAATGATATTAATTAATAATTATAATATAATATTTAATTATTATATTTAGTGTAGAAAATATTTCTATATAGTTTCCTTTGAATAGATAATTTGAATAATAAAAAAAATTAATTTTCACGATACAGGTTGAGAATGTCTGGAAATTTGATAATATTAGTTTTTATCTTTATAGATTTAAAAATTAAAAATATTAAATTTTTCGTAATTTTGTGCCATGGCACAGTTCAGTTTTCCTTTTATTATAGCTGCGATGTTATGGTTATGGTTTTTTAAATTAAAAAAAAATCATTTTTAACATATTATTCTAGCATAAATATGTCATCAATGATAGTTTTTGGCATAATTAAATGTTTTTAATATTTTCAATCTTTTTCCACTTTCTTATATCTATCTGAAACTAATTGTAAATCAAATGTAACTACTTTTCTTCTTAAATGAAGTTAAGACTATTTACAAAAATATAAAATTTTTGAGTCTATCTTAATCCTTTTTTACACCACCCCAGAAGTAAATATTATATTTTTGTAAATAGTCTTAACTTCATTTAAGAAGAAATATAAAAATTTTGAGTAATTACAGAAATTGTATCCAAATGTAACTAATTTATTATGTAGCTCGTAAAACATTGTTTATTGCGTGTTTCAGTTGGATAGAATTTTCATGTAAATAAAAACGATTACACTTCATTTCCATAACGACAACTGTGTATTGTCTATAAAAAGAAAGTTACGTACTGACAATTAAATTAGTTGTTATTTAGAATGAACATTGCGAAAATGAAAGTTTTAATTCTGTTTGTCTCATTTTATGTGTGTTTTTTCGATTATATTTGTTGTAACGAGGGTGAGTATCATGAATTCTATTTAATTAATCAAATATAAATTTATTCTGTTGAATATAGTCACATTTATTGTAAAAATTATCAATTTCTAAATGTTTATATTTGTATAAGTGTTCCATTATTATTTCAGTAAGACAGACTTGTTTTTAGAAAAAATAAATTTCAATTTTTTTTAGGTTTAAACAGTTGCAAATTGTCTAAGACTAAACTTAACAATAATTTTTAAATTAATAATATATTGTATTTAATATTAATTTAATTGTTTATAACTTATTGTGAGAAAAGGGGCACCAAGATAACCCTGTTCTAGATCACAAAAGAAATGTAAAAACAAATATAGAAAAAATGTGGTTTTAAATGAATCCTGACACCAGTTAATATAAATTTAATAGCGTTTTAATTTAAGATTTTGACATTTCGAGTGGGAAAGGTATGTTAAAATTATCCTGAATTTTAGGAGAATTTAAGTTAAATCGTTTTGCTATCACTTCCAAAGAAAGTGACGTTATCTTTTTATTGCAGAAAACATTCCTATTCTTTCATTAGTGTATTTTTTTCTAAAACCAATAATATTACAATATATATTAAAGTTAAAATTAAATTTTAAATAAATGTCTTTTTTTATTTTCGTCGTAATTAAAATGCTCCAGATTCGCACAATAATATTTTCAAGACTGATTTCTTTAAGATATAATCACATCGAACAGTTGAAAAAGTAAAATTGCAATTGATATATCGTGAATTTATCAATTCTATACATTGCATATTTTAAAAACCAATAAGCCGTATTAGAATTTAATGCAGAATTTTAAATTATAACTAATAAGTGTTGCTACATTACTGTTGAGACAGTATACAGAAAAACATGACCAACAATTCATTTTTTTATTTTTTTTTACAGTCTAGAAGTACAGTCAACCCCCTATAACACTGTTGATAATTCCGTTTTATATGAATTCCATGTTGTACGAGTCNTATATTTATAAATAAATTACATTGAAATAACTGTTACCAGCAGTAGATGAAGGCGTAAAATGATACAGACTGTTACTATTTCGCTAATAGTAAAAATTGTTGAATAGTGTAAATAATTTTTTATGTATCGTGAGGTCTTTTTTCTCTTAAAAAACTGGACACGATAAAAATGAACTTTATTTTTGATTTTCTCAGAAACAAATATATTTAATACTTTTTGAAACATCGTTCGTTTCGTGTGTGGATAAGAACGTTTGTCTTTTGAGTAAAAAAAAAACAAGTTTGAAATCGTGTGTAATTTCCATAACGACAGCAGCTGTAAACAATACGTGGTAAACTAAACAACACATAGCATTCACATGCCAAACAGTAAAACTCTTCATTATTCCGAGATAACTCGAAAATGAAAACATTTTTGCTGTTTGTCTTAGTTTTTGAATGTTTCAATTATATATCTTCAAAAGAAGGTGAGTATTAGAAATATTTCATTTATTAGAAACATATTTCTTTAAATTAAATTTGTTCTTAATGTTTAATCTTTTACAATTCCATTTATATTTTTCCTATTGATTTTTGTTAATGAAAACTGTCATTCGCTTCAGTAGTTTCTTAGAAAAAAAATCAATGATTTCTGGAAATGTATAGAGCTGGGATGGCGAACCTATTTAAAATAACTTAGCTTTAATGGTGTT
Organism: Centruroides sculpturatus; assembly: GCF_000671375.1. Classification (NCBI taxonomy): domain Eukaryota; kingdom Metazoa; phylum Arthropoda; class Arachnida; order Scorpiones; family Buthidae; genus Centruroides; species Centruroides sculpturatus. Next base: position 95,733 of record NW_019384806.1, read on the forward strand.
TTTGCATGAAAAAATTTTAAATTTCAAATAATGATGTTTAATTATAGAGCAAATGCTTTAAAGATAAATTATGTTAAAATAATCATATAATAAATCTTTGATTTTCAAGTATTTTTATATGTTAAATCCAGTGTGATGATAAGACGGGGTTTAAAAAATCTGTTTTAGCATAAACCGAATTAAACAAGAAACCCGAAAAAAACGATTAGATTAATTAATAATAAGGATTTCTTTATGTTATTGTACTTTTGTTCAAAACAAATGTCTCTTTTCAATGATACTCTTAACCACCTGTTATCATGTTTTGAATAATAAAGTGTTATTCAGTTTTATCCTGTTTTACTGCGTAATATTTTTCAACAACAATAACTTTTATTTTTATAGTAAGTTCCCATAATTTATTACTTGTTTTTTGAGAAATTTTACATTTTTTTAACTTATTCGACTTTTACAGTTGAGCTAAATTATTCGTACCATTGGATATTGGCTGCGATAAAGGTAATGTTTACTATGTCGCATTTATAAAACTAATATACGTCTTTACAATGTCTTCATTCGTTTTTCAGAAACCATATCTTGTAACTCTCGATGAATCTGGAAATAAAATGATAGGAGGACATCGATTTCAAGTTTTCAAAGTTCTTCAAGAAAAATTAAAATTTCGGTACATTAATAATTATTTCGAATTTTGTTTTATTGTCTATTTGTAAAAAGAATAGAAATTAACAAAAGTTTTAGTATAAATATTGAGAAAATAAATAAATTGAATAGTTTTATATTTATACTAGCTGCAAGGACTCGCTTCGCTAGGTTTTTATTTGTGGGCAAAAAGTAACGATAGTGAAGATTAAGATAATTACATTATAGACAATCTTACCCGTTTTCACAAAATGCAAGAATTAGGTCTCTCGTTTCCAGACGTTTCTCAGAGAATTTTTACATAAGCATAAAAATATGTTTGATTTGCCGCAAAAGCGCAAAAAACTGCTTGTAAATCTTGCATGCCGCTTTATATTAACACTTCCTGGTCCCGATTCTATTTCTAAACGTCTCCTGTTCACGTCCGGTCAAACGAACTATTTTCAACGTTTTTGGAACGTTTACCATCGTTCTATAATCGAACCAATATTCGAATTTTATGTTCGAATTTAATTCGTACAAATTCGAACAAAACATTCGAAATAGAAAGCCACTTTCAACCACTTTCAGCCTCATATCTCCCGCACCCTTATAGCTATCGAGACGCAACCACCCCTATGCACGAATGNATGGTAAAGGCTTTCTAATTCACAAAATATCTGCAAATGTTATAAATTATCAACGATAAAAACATAAATCAAGCGACAAATTGGGTGAACAAGAGTGTGTCCCCTCCACACCCAATTTATACAGAAAAACTCCAGAACTTTTTGCATTTTTGGATGTTTCAGACGCTAAAATATAAAAATCTTAAAGGATATTAACAGCCGGAAAATAATAAATTAAATTTAAAACTGTTATAATTGGAATTATTTATTTGTTGTTTTTTGTTATGCTTGTTATTGTAACAGTTGCGCTCTGTTGAAGTAAGGACAGATGAACAGATAAGAAAGTGTATAAATTCATTGTATAAAATAACTTATAATTGTTAGAAACCGAAAAATATCATGTTGGTGAGGAGCGAACTCACGAGAGATGTTTAATTTGGCTTGACGGAGAATGCACGACAACATGAGGGCACTCTGTTAAGGGATGTTTCTCGGGTTGACTTTCTATCCAAAATTGCTCCGATTTAGATGTTCGACACGTAAAAAATGACCGTAAAACTCACGTGGCCAGACCATTAGTGAGCAGTGAACCCTTCGACCAACCTGTGTAAAGTAATTTTATCCACTCGGGCAAGGTAAGTGAAAAAAACATACAGCAGAGAAACCATACTTCTTAAAAACTTAAATTTCTATTTCTTTCAATGAAATTATAATATAATAGAAGACAGGAAGTGAAAACACAGTTTCCTTTTAGGATAAAAAAATTGCTGTTAAAACCAGTGAAATAAAAATATCTTATAAATTAATTAACCATTTGGCTAAAATTGTGTGTTTATATATTACTGAAGTATTTGTAATTTTTAATTGTTAAAACACCTAATAAAAAGTACAGAGTCTTAAAAACAATTATAAAATCTTGACAGACAAGTTTTATAAATTTGAATTTCACGGTTAAATTATTATATGATTTAAAACATCTTAATGTTTTATTATCGATTTAAACTTGTTCTGTATTTATAGTATTGATTTTAATCTTCTAACTTTATTACATTTTTAATTAAAACATTCTTTGCTTTTATTATTATGTAATTCACTTTAAAAGTAATCAATAATTAATCTTTGATAACAAATACGAATTTGCGCATTTTAGCTTTTTAATTGCATACGTCACGCGATACATTTTGTTCAAATTAAAATTTTTCATATTGAAATAACATTTAACATTAATAACACGTCTTGAAGGTACCAGTATATTTATTGTGTATTGTAGAAGAAATATTCACAAATTTTATTCATTTGAATAATTTAAGATCTTTTGAATAAATAGAAAATTTTAAAAGAAGGAATTATGAATATTTCACGTTTGTATCTGTTATTCACTGTTTTGGGATATATGAAAAATGGTATGTACTGTACAACTATTTATGTATTGTATATAAAGTGATTTTAATTATACAAAAGAGAGAAAAATATAATAATATCCATGGATATGTATGTATGTATGTATGTACATGTGTGGGTGTTGTCTATTTTGCTTAATAAAATACCTAAAGATGGGTAGGGAGTACGATACCAAATTTGGCATAGTAGCTCGTGTACAAGAGGCATCCATGCTTTTAATTATGGTGTTTATGAGAGGAAGGTTAAGGGGTTAATTTTTCATCGTTTAATATACAACATATTCAAGATCATTAATAATATTAATCGCTTAATATTAAATTTTATCATTAGTTTCCTTTTTAAATATTTTACTTTAAGTAACATAATTAGTAAAAATAAATTTTTTAAATTTTATTCATTTATTCTATATTTTTTAATTCATTTGCGATTTGATTAAAAAAAACCATTAATTTTATACATTTGATTTAAAGTAAGATTGTTTAATTTAGTTCTAAAATCTTGATTTTGCTTTGTACTTATTTCTATAATTTCATATTTTTGATGATATTTCTTTAGTCCTTCACAGTCTCTTAGTATATGGTTCAAAGAATAGTCACTTGATTTACACCAATAACATCTGTCTTTAGTAAAATCAAAATAGGTATTATTGATAAACAATCAATATTTATTAAGTCTTAATTGAATTAATAATCTTTTTATATTCATATTGATATTAGCTGTTATGATGTTCGAAGGAGACTGGATGTTTAAAATGTTGATGTACCATGGATGGTATACAGACTGATATAATAAGTTTTGATCCATTATTATTAATTGAAAAAATGCTGATTCGATCATTAGAGAGTATCCATTAGAGAGAAAACAGTAATTATTTTATTCGCTTTTTTTCTAATCTGAAAAATGCAAAATGATTACTAACGTATTTTCCATTATAATACTTCAGAACAGTGATCTTCAACCGTTGTGCCACGACAAAATCCAAGATGTGCCGCAAAAATTTTTTAGGTTATTAAATAAACTATTTTTTCGAAAAAGCTCAAAGAACAACAAAGTGTACATGTTAAAATTAAAACTTATTAAAATTGATTATACCAGTTTTTCTTTGTTATAATAAATAAACGTATGCATAATATATATATACATATATATAATGTATAAAGAAAAATTATATTAGCAAAACAGCGAGTGATTACATTTCAAATAAAATTTTCCTTAATTAAAAAAATATCTGTACCCATACTCACTGTCAGTTAAAATTAACTTTTGAAGTCAGAATAGCAGGACATTGGGCAAATTTTTTAAAACAATTATTATGCCATTTTAAATGCAATTTTAAATGCGTTAATGTAAACACCTTTAACAACACATTCCTGATTTAAAGATCTTGAAAGCAGTTTTTAAGTTTACCATTTTTTTAACTTGTAGCCGAATTAGATAAAAAATTTCTTTATATACCATCTTTGTTCCAAATTCCGAAAAAATACAGTGTTCTAAATTTAACGATGTGAAATATGACTTCTTTTAAAAGAATACAAAATGAAATTTTATAATCAGTGATTTATAAATTAAGTACAATAATTTTTAAAGCGCAACTATATATACTTGATATTCCATCAATATAAAGTAAGTTTATCTTCTATTAATAGACATAATTAAAATTTCAAAATCTATTATATGCTAGTTGCTGGGTAACACAACGCATTCGATTATTATTGTCTTTACTTGATGTCGTGTCTCTAAACTATTTATAAAAATGGAAAATCCATTAGTAATTATTTTGCAATTTATAGGTTACAAAGAGTGCAATTAAAATAATTACTGTTTTTCTGTAAAAACGGTAAACGAAAATAGTTATTTTCCATTATTATTATTGGAATAATTGTGATAATTAAACGCTTTCATATTATATTAGTAAATAAACTTAAGTAGAATTCGATCTTAACCATACTGTGATAACCGAATAATACAAAACACTGTACTTAAATACAATAATTATAAATAATATCGTGACTACGAACGTTTATAAATGAAAATTTAATTATAAATGTCCATTGCTTTTCTTAATTTAAAAATACATCTATTATAAAAAATACTGCTTATCTGTGCTAACAGGTAATTAGAATAGTAATTTTCGTTATATATTATTGTTCAAATATATAGGATAAATACAATTATAAAATTATAAACTTTTTTCTTCGTAAAATATTAAGTTATATTCAGATGATGACAGATCTATTATAAGAAAGTGATGTCTGTGTACGAATTTATAAACTTTTTTTACAGAAAGTTGTGTATTTTTCTTAGCAATCGTTAAAATTGTATGTCTTGCCACCATCTATGAAATTCTATTAAATATTTTTATATTATAAAATGTCAAAACGCTTAGTTTTAATATTAGAGATGAGTTTAATTTGTATAAATTGTATACACTAATTATAAGTAAAGTATTCATTAGATCGATTTTACTAGAGATGAAAAACGACTTTCTTGTTGCCTCTACTTCTTTGACGTTTACCAGAAAAGTAAATTTCCTCAATGCTCCAAATATAGAAACCTCGGAGAAAAATTTAAAAAATTGCAGACCAACGTCACAGAAGTTATTAATTAAGCTTCAAATGGAGTGAACGAAAGTCTACCTTTATCATACAAATACACCTACACATTCTAACATCATTAGGAATTGATGCAGTTAAATTGGTTTGGTTTATATTTAAAACATAAATTAATTTTTATAAAAATAAAACCTTTACACAAAAGTTGAAAAATAGCAGGAGATGTGCATCATTATCATCATCATCATTAACCTATCTCGATTACAACATTGAAATGAATATGTTTTAAAAAAAATATATCTATATAACATATCTATCCCATGATAAAAAAACATATGTTACATCTACTTATTTTGAATATACTTATCTTATTGTGAGAGAAAACAAATATTATGTCAAGCAAACTGACAAATACCTACAGTGAACATTTTTTGCCTATTGATATGATAAAATTATATTAATGTAAATTATATTGATGCTGTGGTACTTTAAAAGAAAAATTTACGTATAAGTAACTAAAATTTGAAACGTTTTGGCATTACAATTTTGAATATTTCATGTAATTTTTCAGAAAATTATCAAATATACAAATAAATAAAGAATTTTTTAACGATGTTTATTATGACTATTAATATTATCTTGCTGCCTATAAAATGTAGTAGGTTCATAAAATATTCTATATACCATATTTATAAATGATATTAATTAATAATTATAATATAATATTTAATTATTATATTTAGTGTAGAAAATATTTCTATATAGTTTCCTTTGAATAGATAATTTGAATAATAAAAAAAATTAATTTTCACGATACAGGTTGAGAATGTCTGGAAATTTGATAATATTAGTTTTTATCTTTATAGATTTAAAAATTAAAAATATTAAATTTTTCGTAATTTTGTGCCATGGCACAGTTCAGTTTTCCTTTTATTATAGCTGCGATGTTATGGTTATGGTTTTTTAAATTAAAAAAAAATCATTTTTAACATATTATTCTAGCATAAATATGTCATCAATGATAGTTTTTGGCATAATTAAATGTTTTTAATATTTTCAATCTTTTTCCACTTTCTTATATCTATCTGAAACTAATTGTAAATCAAATGTAACTACTTTTCTTCTTAAATGAAGTTAAGACTATTTACAAAAATATAAAATTTTTGAGTCTATCTTAATCCTTTTTTACACCACCCCAGAAGTAAATATTATATTTTTGTAAATAGTCTTAACTTCATTTAAGAAGAAATATAAAAATCCTGAGTAATTACAGAAATTGTATCCAAATGTAACTAATTTATTATGTAGCTCGTAAAACATTGTTTATTGCGTGTTTCAGTTGGATAGAATTTTCATGTAAATAAAAACGATTACACTTCATTTCCATAACGACAACTGTGTATTGTCTATAAAAAGAAAGTTACGTACTGACAATTAAATTAGTTGTTATTTAGAATGAACATTGCGAAAATGAAAGTTTTAATTCTGTTTGTCTCATTTTATGTGTGTTTTTTCGATTATATTTGTTGTAACGAGGGTGAGTATCATGAATTCTATTTAATTAATCAAATATAAATTTATTCTGTTGAATATAGTCACATTTATTGTAAAAATTATCAATTTCTAAATGTTTATATTTGTATAAGTGTTCCATTATTATTTCAGTAAGACAGACTTGTTTTTAGAAAAAATAAATTTCAATTTTTTTTAGGTTTAAACAGTTGCAAATTGTCTAAGACTAAACTTAACAATAATTTTTAAATTAATAATATATTGTATTTAATATTAATTTAATTGTTTATAACTTATTGTGAGAAAAGGGGCACCAAGATAACCCTGTTCTAGATCACAAAAGAAATGTAAAAACAAATATAGAAAAAATGTGGTTTTAAATGAATCCTGACACCAGTTAATATAAATTTAATAGCGTTTTAATTTAAGATTTTGACATTTCGAGTGGGAAAGGTATGTTAAAATTATCCTGAATTTTAGGAGAATTTAAGTTAAATCGTTTTGCTATCACTTCCAAAGAAAGTGACGTTATCTTTTTATTGCAGAAAACATTCCTATTCTTTCATTAGTGTATTTTTTTCTAAAACCAATAATATTACAATATATATTAAAGTTAAAATTAAATTTTAAATAAATGTCTTTTTTTATTTTCGTCGTAATTAAAATGCTCCAGATTAGCACAATAATATTTTCAAGACTGATTTTTTTAAAGATATAATCACATCGAACAGTTGAAAAAGTAAAATTGCAATTGATATATCGTGAATTTATCAATTCTATACATTGCATATTTTAAAGATCAATAAGCTGTATTAGAATTTTATGCAAAATTTTAAATTATAACGAATAAGTGTTGCTACATTACTGTTGAGACAGTATACAGAAAACATGACCAACAATTTATTTTCTCATTTTTTTCTTTTACAGTCTAGAAGTACAGTATATGGTCTATTTTATGTTTTATAAATTATACGAATCTATTAAATTTGTATAAAAACAATATTTACAGTTCTTTACGAAGAGATGTAACAGTTGCTAGAAAATGTAATAGATTATGAAAAAGCATTTTTAAATAAGAAATTAATTCTGTAGAGTCTGAGAATCATTTCAAATGATTAATAAATAGATAAATATATTGAAAATAGTTCAGGATTACGTCCTAATATATTAGAATTAGTACTGATTCGATAAACTTTAAAGTATATTTTACTTATAAGATTATATAAGTAATTGTACATTTTATAAAACCAAATACATTCAATTTTTTTCTTTGAATTTATTTAATTTTTTCTCATATCATCAAGAACGTTATACATATATCTGCAAGTTCATTGAGGAAAAAACTATGTAAATTATCAAAAATATATTTTCGATCTAGTCTTTTGTATTTTAAAAGGTAACTAAAAAAAGATGATTTTAATAGTCATGAATAAAACTTTCCTTCAGTGNTGTAAATTATCAAAAATATATTTTCGATCTAGTCTTTTGTATTTTAAAAGGTAACTAAAAAAATGATTTTGAAAGTCATGAATAAAACTTTCCTTCAGTATTTGATAACGAGAAAATAAATCCCAATATAGATAATGCTTTGGCTTGCATGGCATGTTGTTTTAAATTGTCGATATTTTAAAAACTATTTTCATATGTAATTTACATATACAGTAGAGCCTCGATTATCTGACTCAATTGGAAACTGGGGTTGGTCGGATAATTGAAAACTCGGATAACCGAAAAATATGAAAAAATCCATTATTAGTGTAGTATATTATTATATCTCATGTAATTAGTATATTAGTATATCGCTATTAACGTACTTCGCATCGATGTTAAGCCTAACAAAAATTTTTTAAAATAATAATCGTCGCTATTGTATCGTTAAAAATTAGAAAATTAAGCCTCGTTTAAATACTGGCTCCCTTTCATGGTCGATCCGTGTTGCCAGCTAAAACACGTAAAAATAATATTAAAGTAGCCAAGACATAGCCAAATATTGTAGCGCCACATCACTAGCGGACATTTGAAATTTGCCGACTAGGACGGTCGGTTAACCGAGG